>NC_060040.1:8071375-8377751 GCF_905333055.1 Maniola jurtina | reverse complement strand
ACCTGGCGGGAGTGCGGTGAATACTACCTTAGTGATACCCGCGCAACCGCCAGTCCGTTGAGGAACAAACACAGGTTTTAGTGGGTGCAAGCCCCACATAACCTCTCCGTTTCCCCTGACGGAAGGGTATGCGTTAGGCATTTCCTGTGTATAAAAAAAAGGCATGGCAAAGAAGCATTAATTGAGGAAAGCGCATAGTAAGAGCACACACAATTACTCTATCGATATCGGTGTGATAGCCGTTAGTTAGTAAGCCTATAAAGTTTATTTTATTTAAAAAATTCATAGACGGTTTTTTTTATTTTGCTGCACTATTTCAGCCCTATTCGGCCCTAGGTATGTAGGTTGGTGAGTTTTAAGTGTTTAAAATAAAAGATGTAGATTGTAGATGATTAATTGCCATGCCATACCATTGAACGGTGTGCAAATTTATTTCATTCTATTTAAAAAATATAAACAAAAAATACTTAATATTAAGAAAAAAGCTGTTAGAGGTAAGCTTATAATACTTAATATTATTTAAAGAGGAAACTTACAGTTAATTACAAGAAATAGTAAAATAAGTACAGAAGAAAAGTAACAAGTTTTCACAGATATAAATTAGGTATAAAGCTCACCCTAAAAAATAATAGGGATGGTGACTACTATAGTCAAATCAGTGACTTTTTATCAAACGTCAAATCGCTCGCTTAGTTAAGGAGCTTGTATGAAATTCACACAAGGGGTCATAAAAATTTGGCATAATGATGTACTTTTTTAGTTAAATCGATAATTTTAAATATTAATATAATGTAATAGCAAACCGCAAACCTAAAACTATCAGTGGACATGGATTTTATGAATTTCGGAGACCCATCTATTTAATAGTTCCTAAGAAATAATTTATTTTTAACATAGGCACCTTATTTTAAGGTGGCGGCCCTAGCCCTTATTCACTTGCCTACCCATTGTGGCCCGCTGACGCACTTCCGTCAGCGACTGTGCATATCCGGTGCTCGGCGCGTTCTGATAAACAAAGGGTCAAAGTGTATCCGCTTTATTCTACCTACCGAACATAGCTGGCCCTTTATGTATAGGGCCAGATATATTTGGTACCTACATTAGTATATTATATTATAGTAATTATTACGTACCTATAAAGTATTATTAAACAAATAATAAAATGTGAGAAACATAAAATACGCGGTATCTACATTCTTAAGAGGGGGTTTATTCATAGATATTTTACTCGTGTGTACATAGTGCGCTCCTTGAAAATTAGCCACTCAAACTCTAGGAAAGTAGACACGTTCTAGGAACTAATATCTATCTATGTCTGTGGTTTTCAGATATCCGTTAATATATTCAGTTTCAAGGTTACACAGTCTCAAGAATTTACATATAAATCTTTAAATCCGTGTAAACTTTAACTCATTCATTATAAAATAAAATAAAATAAAAATAAAAAAGCCTTATATCCTTAATAAATTTCTAAACAAAGAAAATAATTTTTATTTTTATTTTTAAGGACCTCTCATTGAGTAAAGGCCTCCTCCAGATTCTTCCAGGTTTTCCTGTTTAGCGCGTTTTTTTTTCCAGTCTATGCCTCCCGTTTCTTTTATTTCATTTTCCCAGCTTTCCACAGGTCTACCTCTCTTTCGTTTCCCAACTGGGCCACGCCATTCAGTCACAGTCTTTGTCCATCTTTTATCTGTGAGTCGAATAACATGACCAGCCCATTTCCACTTTAACTTCATGGCATGTTTTAATGCATCAATAGCTTTCGTTTTTTTTTCTTCTCATTCATTAATTGGTTATTATTCAAATGAGAACTATGTGACCAAAGTATATTTTTAACATGCGACCCAAAAAGAGGGGTGTTATAAGTTTGACGTGTGTATCTGCGTATCTGTGTCATCGTAGCTCCTAAACGAATGAACCGATTTTAATTAAGTTTTTTTTTTGTTTGAAAGGTGGCTTGGTCGAGAGTGTTCTTAGTTATAATCGAAGAAAATCGGTTCAGCCGTTTGAAAGTTATCAGCTCTTTTCTAGTTTTCTTATAGAGGTTTTTGTGTCGGGGAATTTCAAATTTTGAGTTACTATGAAACGAGTGACGGAGACACCCGCTAGGTACCTATTTATACCTAGTCACCAACAATGGTACAGTACCAACTAAAACGTTCACTGCATTCATGTTTATGTTTACAAACGCATACGATTTCGTGTTCAAATAACGTAAACTATCGGCATTGTATCACGCGAATGCGAACAATTAAACAAACGCAGCGGGGTCGACGAACTGCCAACAATGCAAGCAATCTTTGCCCTCAAAAGCAGACCTAAATTCGTATTTATTATTCGTAAAAGGAGGTAATTATGCGTAGATACTATTATATACATAATCTAGATATATAAGAGCAAAAGGTGACTGACTGACTGACTGTGTTGAATCAATGTAGATACCTAGCTTATGATATCGGTGAAGCCATTTTTCGCGACTGTCTATATCGACTAAGATACCTTTGTCGTCTGCAAAACCCTTTTTCAATAACAAACTCAAAGTAGGTAAGTAGGTAGGTATTAAAGTAAGTAAAGAAATAAGAATATTAAGTAGATTCCTCTGTGACTTCTGTAATATTATTACTATATATAATAAAGGTTTTGCCCATCTACCTACCCTAAATTCTACTTAATATATAGATACTTACCTATTATTAAAAAAAATCTATATGTCTCTACTAGAGCCACTAACTTAGGGTTATGGTAAGATTAAGATCAATGGACCTGTACCAGTCGCTAGTCTTTGACTTTACCGCTACATTGTTACAGGCGGAAGAGTTAACCTTTGACTGACAAAGCGATGAGCCGATAATCGTTCCCACGTCCATCCAATCATTAGTCAGCGCTGAGATGAAAGAAGGATAAAAGTCTAAAGCTGATTGCAGATTACAGCAGTGAAGCACGCACCAACTGCACAGAGCCAGCAATATAGATGTTCCACTAGACTTTAAAATTTCTATAAAATGGACTTACAAAAATAAAAGATTTTGCACTTTGAGAGATTTGCACAGAAGATTTTTTTTTTTTCAAAAAGAGTACAATAGTACCTGCTTTTAATAAATGATTTTGAGTTTGAGTTTCGAGTTTGACTTATGTGTACCTATCCTTTGCCCCTTGTATTAATTTCTATCTCTTTCTCACTTCACAAGAGTCGATATATGTATCTTTCTCATATTTAGCTTCAATTCAGCTTCCAGGGTGCACCTTCAATATTGAAAAATAAGTTCAACGACCTCCCTGACGCAGTGATAAGCGTTTTATTAGTGGGAAGCGCCGAGTTTGATTCCCAGCAGGAATTTGGAATTTCATTGTTTGTAAATTTCTGGTCTGGTCTGGTGGTAGGCTTCGGCCGTGGCTAGTAACCACCTTACCGGCAAAGCGGTGCAGCCAAGTGATTTAGCATTCCGGTGCGATGCTGTGTAGAAACCAAAGGGGTATGGGTTTAATAAAAACTGCCATACTCCTTCCAGGTGAGCCCGCTTCCATCTTAGACTGTATCATCACTTACCACCAGGTGAGATTGCAGTCAAGGGCTAATATATGAATTAAAAAAACAAACATATTTGTGTGCTGCTTTAGCGGTGCGTGCGGTTTGCATCTAATGTGCGGCCAGCTTAAGAAATGGACCACGGTCCGCGGCACAAACTCTTCATCGAAGACGGCACGGGATGCTTTGAAAGCAAAAGTACCTCATACGTGACAAATGTATGCCTCTATTGTTACATTGCCTTTGTAACATTAAAACAGATCATGCATCGAGTAACATTGAGAACGATTAGGGATATACACTGAGAGCTGGTGTACGACTTTGAACAAGTTGAATGAACGATAAGTATTAGAAATCAGTCAAATACGAGTCAGACTCGCACACAAAGGGTTCCGTACATCGCACAAGATATAGCATTAAATGTGCTTTTTATGTCGGCCGTTTTGAAATTCGCCATACTGGTTTTTTAGGGTTCCGTATATTCCGTATATTACCCGGAGATCTATCAGCGCTAAGGGACGGATCGGGCTCATATTCGCTTATCTACATGTAAGTAAAAATCCGCTAAAGAATTTTTGAAAATTCAACCCCTAAGGGGGTAAAATACGGGTTTGAAAGTGTAGTCATCGCGGGCGAAATCGTGGGCACAAGCTAGTTAAATTATTTAATTTTAAAATAAATATATACCTAATTATATTAAATAAATAAAAAATGTTGTGCTCAAACTGGAAGTTGAGATTTTGCATGATAGATAAGATCACTGAATAGGTAAATCATTCAATCGCTCCTAGAGTACGTACTTGCTACGTCGGTCGTATTGCAATAGAGATTTTATTACAATTCACATAAAGATCACAATGCAACTATTCGTCTGTAACCGTTGTTTATCAATAAGAACCACAAGATCTTATGAGAGGGAGGTCCTGGGTTCGATTATTATCGGCAGGCGTTTCAAATGTTATAATTTCTAAATCTCTGCTCTGGTCTGGGGGAGGCTTCGGCCGTGGCTAGTTACCCTACCGGCAAAGCCGTGCCGCCAAGCAATTTAGCATTCCGATACTATGCCGTGTAGAAACCAAAGGGGTGCGTACTTATAAGGTTTAATAAGAACTGCCGTACCCCTACCAGGTTAGTCTGCTTCGATCTTATACTGCATCATCACTTACCATCAGGTGAGATTGCAGTTAAGGGCTAACTTGTATCAGAATAAAAAAGGCATCTTTGTAGCGTCCTTGCAACTTTAGCAGAATGCTTCAGCACTGTAAGGCTAGGACTACACGAAGCCAAACAGTTCCAGTAAGCTTAGTTTTCACTCTCAGACTCCATAGGCAGAATCTATTATTCTGAGACTCTATTACCTATATCTTATATCTATCCACGACATTCAGCCATGACGTGCTGTCCAGACTCCAGACCAACAGGACTCCTAGAAGTTGTAATAAGTATTATGTATCAACAAGGATTTATTTTATGAAAGACGTACACAGTATAAGTATTATACACAGTAAATGATTAGGAGTCATCCTGCAGCTGTAACAATTGCTGCATTACAAATTGTACACACAAGTAGCTATGGCGTCTGCTTCCGCCACGCGTTGCTGATTTTTAATAATTTTATCCTAATCCCGCTGGCCCCATTAATGTGGACACGGTTAATGGGGCCAACGGGACTACACCTTGTGTGGTGATGGTCAAGTCCTTCAAAAAGGTTATAGAAATCTCGTTGAAGTTGGTGTTGCACTTACAATGTATAAACATTAATAGGTTTTAAACAAGTATGGGTTTTTATCGCTAAGTGGACGATAAATCAAAACGGTTTAGGCACCTACAGCCGTGCTCGATGTAAACACTAGTGGTCTCTCCGTCACTCGCTCCATACAAACGTAGTTCGTCTCTCATTGGAATACTAACCAATAATACTCAATAGAATTTTGTAGAAACGTTCCGGGAACTAATATCTACGCTTGTGGTTTTCCAGATTTCCGTTAAAATACCTACTCGGTTTCAAAATTGCGCGGTTTTAAAAATTCATATATCAATCTCTGAGCCCCTGTAATTTTAAAACTTCATATTTTTAGATTTAAATCTCAAGCACCACAGGCACAGAAGATATAAGTTTCTAGAATATGTCTGCAAAATTTCATGGACTTCAGTTGCTTAATATTCAAATGAAATTGGGACTACGATTGTATGGAGTAAGTGACGGAAAGAGCCCTGTTAAGTAATTAGGTATGTACCTAATAACATTTAATAAAATTGTGGATACATATAGTTTCCCTAACTTGTAAATAACTACACACTTGACATTGGCTAATCAGTGTAAAGCCAGACGAGAGAAACAAACATAAAATTGTGCAATGCCTTTGTAGGCAGGGACGGACCGTGAACACCACCTTTTTGTCAAAAAACTTTTCGATAATGATGACAGTAATACACGACACGCCGAAATGAAGCCCATTCGATTGTGAATGACTGCGTTTGTGAGAAAATACAGCGAAAATAAATGGCAGGAAGTACCTATATAACAGGAGTATATTAGGTACAGTAGTAAGTATAGTATTGTAGGAGAGAAGAACGCAATACAAAACAGTTTCGGGAGATCCCCCGTTTTATTTAATTGGAAATAATTGACGTGAAACTAATTTGTATTACGAAATAAGACTAGAAGAATAAGAATATCGTGAAACTAATTTCGTGCCCCTGATTTCGTAATGTAAATTTCGCTTTAAGGTTGAGCTACCTAATTAATCAATTTTTTTTTTAAATCTTTGACGGGCTTTCCTGCAAGGTTACGAAAAATGAGATACGATGTTTTTCCTTCCAGGTGTCGATTTACTTTCAATTATTATAAGTATCAGCAACGGATATGAGTTACCTTATAATTTCCAACACACATGTGTCCTAGATCTAACAAATGTAGGTAGTTTGTAGCATGTTACTGAATACTGATATCAAACTCGTTTCTTTTCTGTGTCACGGAGAGCAAACTCATTAAGTAATTAAATTTGTTGATATGAACGATAAATTAGAACTTCTCAGAAGTTTTGATATTAATTTGTTTACTTATACACAAAGGGCCTTTGCACATAACGATTCCTTCACGCGCACACTACGCTACTAACCATCTATTATTTGGAGTATAGAATTTGAATTCCAAATCGGAGGTAGAGTCAAAGACGTACGCCTACATGAAATGAAATGAATGAAACCTAACTAACGCACTCTCCATACATTACGCTTTCCATACAACCAAACTAGGTAACTTATTAGATTCTCGTTTGAATATTAACCAATCAAACTAGCTAGGGTTACTCTTAATTCTCTTAAGCATATAGGTATGTACATAATAAAAATATATTGTTTTGATTGCAATACGCAGAACACTCAAGACAATGCAAGTGCATTCAACTTACAGAGCAGTTGGTGCATAGTGTTATCAGTTAGAGACCTTATTTTCCTTCATTACGAAATACAGAACTATTCACAGCACAGTTTACCGGATTGTATTAACTAATGCTTTTAGGTACCTATTATGAAAGGTCCTCCAAGTATGATGCGTAGTTTTTACTGTAGGTACCTATACCTAGGTATACCTACCTAGTACCTAATACCTACTTGAATTTAGCCTATTTGAATATTTTCTGGTAAATATGTGTGTTGCTATTTATTGTTGGTACACATTGTTGGTACAGCTAAAACAAGACGCACATAGTGATATTTTGATTCAAATTCAGTTTTTCAAAATAGAATTTTCGTAGGACAATTTCTGACCTATTCAAATCTTACCTGTCTGGTGTCTACCCATAGAAATCATAATACATTATTGTTATGATATCGACACCTCCCACGTAAGTTGTTGTATCCCCAAAACTACAACTTTTCAGTAGAGCGTTTTAAAGATATAAATTGAAATTAAAGCTCCATTTTTCAATATATTTTTGTGAAATTCGGTATTTAGTTATAGTTTACAGTACTTTCACATATTCTGAAAGATAATTTATAGAAATACTTCACATTTCTGAGATTTTGTTCATACAACATTTTACGGCGTGTTTCATCTTTGTAAAATGTTGTATAAGATACTTACAACAAATTACGCTGAAAAAAACGGGTTGAGTGTCATCGTATGTGTTAAATACAACAGTGTACGTCGTTTAAAATTAAAAAAAAAATGTAGTATGTGTAGTCCGATTCATCATTTCCAACCAATGGATGTCCACTACTGGACATAGGTCTCTTGTAGGGACTTCTATATGCCACGGTCTTGCACCACCTGAATCCAGTGGCTCCTTGTGACTCGTTTGATGTCGTCTGTGCACCTAGTGGGAGTCTGTCAACGCTGCGCCTTACAGTGCGAGGTTCCAGCACCTTGGGACTTCAACGTCTATGGGTCCATCGAATTAAGTGCCCCGGTCATTTACACTTCAGCTTCGCAATCCATTTATGCCGGTTACTCTGATTTTCCTACCAATATCCACATTCCAGATTCGGTCACGTAGAGAAACTTCAAATATAGCTCTCTAATTGCCCGCTTAGTGACTCTGAACTTTCTTATGAATTCCATTATAATATGTGACCATATTATCTCGGATCCATAATATGTCATCACTGGTAACACGCACTGTTCGAAGACTAATTTAGTTTCTGTACGCTGCCGCCGAGTCGGATTCGTTGGCTGACCTGTTTCTTGAAATTGCACTTACCTACCTGGTCCAGGTACCTGTTCCAGGCTTACACACTTTTCTATAATTTCGAGTGCAGAGCCCTCAACGATTACTGGGTGGGCCGAGACATAAGAATTAGACATAATTTTCGTCTTACTCATGTTCATTTTCAGGCCCATCTGTTGTGAAACTTTGCAAAGGTCATTGAGCTGTAAATGTAGAAACTCTGGGAAACCTAATGAGGTTTCCCAGAGTTTCTGCGATAGTGACTATGTCATCGACAAATCGAAGGTGAATTTCTTTTGATGTTAATGTCAAGTTCATTCCAATCCAAGCTTAAAGATAAGGACGTCTTCCAAAGCAGCGGTAAAGAGTTTCAGAGAATTACGTATCAATGTGCACTCTGTCACTGCAATTGGACTGGCCTAGTCTGGTCCTATATGTCGACTGACATGGTGTTTTCGTTCAAGATTCTATTTCAGCATTTGTATGAACAGGCAGTTGTTTCAGCATCTCAATAGCGACCTTAATACAATCCCAGTTTCCACCAAATCAAAAACTTTCTCATAGTTTATAAACGCTTAGCAAAGAGGCAGATTATTATAATAGCCTTCAGTTATATTATGCATAACATGTCGCAGCTTATGAATGTGACCTATAGTGCTTAAGCTTTTTCAGAATCAAGCTTGTTAGGGATGCTGAAAGTCATCGAACTTATTATTTTGACGATTCATAATGACTTACGATAACAACAGCTTATAGCAGCGAGATGAGTCTATGACTCTTCTTGAGTAATGTTTGTAACTTTGTAATTTCACTATGCAATGAACTAGATTAATTTGAATTAAAAGATTCACTAACCTTTTGTGCCCACATTGCAACAAATAAACCATTACTTATTATTTATGACGGCACTATCGCTGAAAGACCTTAAGTACTGGTTTGCCACCCGCTTTCAGGAATTCTACTGTGATTCTGATATCACCGAGCGAATTTTTATCCTTGAGTTGTTTGAGAGCTATACTTATCTCGTATAAAATGGCATCTGAGATATCTTGGGTATAGTGTCCCGTCAATTTAGCTCTGGGATCTTTAGCCAAATCTTCAACAAGTCTTTGTTTTGTGGTGTATAACCACACATGTCCATAGAACTTCTCCACTTGTTTCAAGAGCTCAAGTTCAGCTGAAATGAGGTGTTGTCAGTTTTTTGTCGTATCAGCAGGCCCTGTTTAGTAGACAGATCTTTCGTGAATACTTTTGAGTTCCTGTTCCGCTCTATGGTATCTTTAAAACGAAATTAAAGATCCATAAGTCACGTGTTTGTACAATAGAGTTCTGCCAGTAGGTAGGTGCATCTGCTGAAGACTACAGTATCATTTCTGGCCTTTTTCTGGCCATGAGCTTTAAAATCATAAAAAATATTTGTTATTTTTGGACGATAGGCCGTAAAGAAATTGGAATCCACCACCTGGCAGGTTCTACCAACCTATTTATTGGAAAGGTAGGATCTGAAATAATATATTGTAGTAGTGATTTTTTTGTTAATTATAAGGTAACCTAGTGGTATGATGAGCCGATTAGTTATTTCATTGACTATCATAGGTTTACGTTGCCATCAAACTAAATTTTAACATAGTTTTATTGTATACAATGTCGTATGTAAGAAAAAAAACAATGTCATAGCAACGTAAAATATAGCATGTAATCATACAACAAAATTTTGAGAAATAAATGCCGAAGTAAAATGTTGTATGTATCACATAACACAAAATTTATTATAATTCTGCAACGTAAACGGTTGTATGTCATCATACAATACTGTTTTTGGGTGTCCTCAACGACGCAAATTGTTGTATGTAATCTATACAATAGTTTAGCTTGGCATCACTATTAAATTACTAAAATACGATAATGAAATAAAAAAATGCAAACACAACCGTGACATATCAGTGTCTTGAGTTACAAACATTTCATTTGAAGTCCGGCGTGATCTGTTGTATCTGTTACATACGAGGCGCAAACGTGCGACTTCACCCCACATAAAACGTTGTAAAGGTCGATATGATATTTTACGTCGTCCTCGTTTGAAAAATACAACATTATACGCCTCATAAGTACTTTAAAAAACAACATTTTTAGGATTTTTTTTGATTGAACATATAAAATAGATAAAAATAGACATTGTTATGTAAAAAACGCAAAATGGCAATTTTGTGGCTTACAACAACTTACGTGGGAGGTGTCGATATACCTCGGTAGGTTCGTTCGTTACCTATATTTACAAAACAAACCTTTTGTTGGCCAAATAAATCACCTTTTGCTGTTAAAAAATTTACATATATAGGTAGGTATAGGTAGATATATGTACTTACTCTAATTAGAGGATAATGTAATTCACCTGTTGTTAAAGGTTTTTTTATAGAAAGTGAGTTCGGAAGCAAAGCAGATGGCGTCCTATATTTAGCCGATCGTTTCCTGTTGTACCAACATTTACAGTAAGGATTTAATGTTTTCACTGATACTTATTCCTACCTACCCACTTATTGGTATAAATCGGTGTCCATCATCATCATGATCAACCCATCACCGCCGTAACCTTACAGAATGTGAAGGTTTTAAACTCGGATAAAATTAGAGATCAAAAATGTAAACAAAGAAATATCGTATGCAAACAAAAGTTAAATCGACGATTCAGGGAGTACCTACTGGGGGGAGGGGAGGGGGGGGGGGGGGGGGGGGTTTTAATATAATAGCATTATTTGAATATGTACCTAGGTGTACGTAAACCACGCCGTCGCGTCGACTGTACTTAGTTAATGTACACACCAACAGCTGCATATCATATCAAGGCACAATTTTATCGCAGTCTACACACATATCTGCCACTCAGCAATAGTAAATAGGTACTTACTTGATATTCTAAAGAGCACTTGAAGACCAACTCGTCCTTTTTACGTTATACCTGATTCATTACGTGACAACAGCACTTATATACCTACCTACCTAGAATAGGTTAGGGCTTAATCGATATCACTATAAGAAGTAATATTTTTCCATCGAATAAATGATTAAACAATTGAAATTAACACAGAACATGCCTAACTTAGTCGATGGTACGTTATACGATGTTATTGACCATATATACCATCAGTAAACTAAGTAAGACTTCGTTAATAGGTACCATGTTAATATCTATATTTTCAGGCAGCTGATGTCCTCGTTTTTTATAAACTGTTATCAATTAAATTGGCATAACATTTCCGTTTTACTAAAATAATCTATCGATTTATTATAGCGCCGATTATTATATTTTGATAAACGCATAATGCGTGGACATAATATGATTTGAAATCTTTGGAGCACTGAGTAGGGAAACAGTTTGGACTTTTGACATAGGACGTAGGTAGGCGTGGGTAAAATAGTGGGATTCAACATTTTGAAAATTCAAAATTGAACATTTTGCAAATCGAACATTATAAGAATTCAACATTTAGGGAATTCAACATTTTGGGCCTCAAGGAAAATATGGTTTTATAAAAATTTTTGCAAAACCTTGGGATCAGCACTCAGCCTTCAATATTTGTTATCTTTAAAGGTGTGCCGGTCTCTGTCCAAGCTCAGTTTATCACTGGCGTTACATCTAGACCTTAATCTAGACATATCAAAGATGTCACTGATAAGTACGCCTTAGATATCTCATCAATTCCAAGAATTGTTCCTAAGCGATTCAAAACAAAATAAATACTATGTACTATGTAGGTACTTGCATAGTTTTTTAAATCATGATTCAAAAGATCTTCTTTTTCATCTCTCTTGGTTTGGTTTCTTTTTCGTACTTAGACCACGGCTTAGAAGTTATCCAACCAAAAATGCAAAAGTGTTTTTGTTTGTAGTTAGGTGTATTGGTTTGTACTTCGATCACCCTGCAACGGAGCAACGGATCGACGTGATTTTTTAGTTATAGACCTGAAGAGTGACATATTAATTTATTATTTAGGCTACATTTTATCCCGGTAGGTACATCAAAGAGTTCCCACGGGATTCTTGACACCATTGGTAAATATTTTATTTCTATCATCTACCTACTTAGTTACTCTGTGATTTCAATGATTTAGACGTAGATAGTAGGTGCCTACATTTTATAATATCAATCGCTTCAGATTTTTTTCATCATGAGTGTAACAAACACTTTAGATTACTATCGTACCTACTTATCTTATTTGTGTAGAATTGCAAATGTGCACGGCCGGCGTCATCAAGGCGGCGCGACCACGGGCTCAAGCATGCGAAGCACTGAAATGGACTATACAAGTACGCTGGAAGAGGTGTGCCCAACGATATAAATGTTGTCTGTGCGTGTGCCATAAAAAATGATCGAATTTGATGCGCCGCGCCCCGCGCTTGTGTCAAATGGTCTTCATCTTGACACTAGTTGACAGATTTACTAACATTTAGTTCTGATTGCGCTCTCATAATGCTCTCTACTGAACTCTACTACTACTCGCCAAAATGGCGAAAATCAAGTTGCCTCAAAAGCAGGTCGGCAATAGCAGGTCCAGCGTATACCTATTAATAAAGGCAATAAAGGTCAGTGATGCGAAGGCAACACGAGTGTCGCCGGACATGAGGCATTAGTTAATTGAAATAACGACAATTTGCATCAAATAGCTCGCACTCCCTACCACGGAGATACTCGTACCTCTCAATGAACGTTAACTGACTCACGCTCAATGAAAATAGAACTTAATTGATGTTAACCGCTTTAATGCGAATACCTCTTAGATGAACGTGTACTTACTAACATCCTTGAATGAAAATCCAGGCTCATATCGATTGCAAGTAGAGACGAAAGGAAACCGATGAAACATTTTTGCTTGCACGGAACTACCAGTGAGTGGAGTCTTGTGCGTCTTCTACTTTACCATAGAGTTACAAAAGCAGCTAGAATCGATTAGCAAAAGTTCTGTATCGAAAAGTGATTTTCTAAGAAAATAACTTCAGAAACAAGTGTAAATTAAAAATTTATAACACCCCCGACAAGTGAAGGTTACAGTAACTAGAAAAGAGCTGATAACTTTCAAACGTCTGAACCGATTTTCTTGGATTATAGCTAAGAACACTGTCGATCAAGCCACCTTTCAAACAAAAAAAAACTAAATTAAAATCGGTTCATTATTTTAAGGGCTACAATGCCACTGACAGATACACACGTCAAACTTATAACACCACTCTTTTTGGGTCGGGGGTTAAAAATATCTCTTGTAGGAGGCGGTGGAAAATTACTGATGGAGGTTGTAAGTATTACAATAAAAAGAATTGATCTTGATTATTCTAGACGTGTCCGGCCTGTGTACTTTATAAGTTTTTTTGTCGAAATCGCAACATCGGCCTTTGGGTAGGTAAACGTGGGCGAATTTTCGCGAATGGTAGCGACCGATGAGCTTTACATCGCAGACCGCATCTATGTTGTCAACGTTGAACCGTTCTTTAGAGAATCACACGGCAGACTTTGTCATTTAAATTAAACTCTGTATGAAAATTAAAGAAGTAGCTGGCAAGTAGGTACAAAACCATATCAAATATTGTTTTTTTATGGATTTCTCAAGTCAGTCCGTAATTCAAACATGTTTAATATTACGCGGTTGACTTTAATTTATTTTCTTTTCAAGAGTTACTCCTTCATCCAAACAAAGCTGCGCCTGAGTCAGCGGCGCTGCGTAAATATTTTTATTTCGGTATGTTCTTGGCTCTTTGTTTTGCAAATGAGTCGCGGCGCCTAAGTACCTACCTACTTGCTGAGTGTAAGCACTAGGTCTGTACTACCTAGTGCTTACATTGAGCATTAAATCATTAATTCATTAAAAATAATATTATGGTTTGAGGAAGTTGAAGGTAGTTCATGTTACATAATTCATCTTTCTAATAATTCAAGTTTAATAATTTAAACTTGAACTAGTTTTTATTTATTCTAGTTCAGCCTTATTTTAACCTTTTATTATTGTAGAAAATGTAAGTGAGTATTTTGAATTCTTAATTACTTCTTCCTAAAATTACTTATATTATTCTGAATTTTCTCTTTATCGCAACTGCATATCATACCAACTATCTATGCCGGCAGGCAATTCAACATTCTTTTTACGAACTTACCTTTCTTCTTCATGGCCATGACTCCCAAGACCGCTTATCTAATAAACAAAGTGCGTTTTTTCATAATGTTCATAGCTCATACTTACCTATTACCTACGTATGCTTCTACTGTTGGACACTACCTCTTGAACCGTCAACGATCTAAAACAAGCATATGTATTTGGCTTCTAATTTCGCACATGCCAGAAATATTAGGAAACAGATAATTAATTATATTCACGTCATTGACCCATCAATGTAGTCGTGACAGCCTATGACGCGTATGCGCAAACGCTCTGCATACATTTCAGAATTGCCATAGGTCGTGTTTTGACGAGCATTCTGGGCTGATTTTAAAGGAAAGATTCTCCCTCGCATACTAATTAACAAAGAGACTTAATGCCAATAATGAAGTCCCTTTATTTACATACGAGCCAAAGTCAAAGATACTGTAAATATTGTTGCAGGAAGGGCTACTGTTGATATTGCAATGGAGAAAAGTTAGTTTGCTTATTTTTCCGTTAGTCAAGCGAGATGTGCCCCGTCTGGATGTGGAATTAGTTAATTATTCTTTTTCTCTAGGTATACTTGGCATCAAAATATAGCATTTCATCGATATTATATTTTTTTAGTCTTCCACGGAACCCTAGTAGATATAAAAATATCCTGTCGCCCACACATATTTTTTCTTAACAATATTAGATCTCACTTATTAGTATTACCATGTGTAGAAAGTATTTGTGGATGACGGACCACAGGGATGACGCACAAGTGTTTACCACCAGGGCGAGCAGAAATAAAGCATCCGTCGGGGCAGGCAGGGTTATCGTAGCAGTCTTACTCAGCGGTCGTTGACTCTGTTTGACATCAGCTCAATGCTTGCCAAGCATGCTGATAACATTTCTAAGACTTCTAATGTTGCAAATTTCTGGTATTGCTATCAAGACCCTTGATTCAAAGGTTATGAAAAAGATTTAAATAAGCTTTATTTTGAGCTCTTTTGACTAATAAAGTGCCGGATTTTTTACCAATACGAAACGATTTGATTTGACTCAAAACAAGAGGTTGTATGGTGTCATGTGAAAGCGTTTGTTGTACTTCGTAGTGTATTCGGCTTACCATAATTTTTTTTCTAAGTCTAGTAGTTCCCCGTAAACAGAGAGACATGAAGTTTTCACTAATCACACTAATATTATAAAGCCGAAAGTTTGTTTGTATGTGTGTGTGTGTGTGTGTGTGTGTGTGTGTGTGTGTGTGTGTATGTTTGTTACTCCTTCATGCAAAAACTACCAGACGGATTTGGCTAAAATTTGGAATGGAGATAGATAATATCCTGGATTAGCACATTGGCTACTTTTTATCCCGGAAAATCAAAGAGTTTCCACGGGATTTCGAAAAACCTAAATCCAAGCGGGCGAAGCCGCGAGCATCGGCTAGTCTTTCATAATACGAAATAATAATAAGATAACTTCAATATCTTCATAATCAGACTAGATCGCGATGATAATCTAAGCGCACAAAAAATATCTAGATGCCTTCATATCATAGCGCATTGGATTAAGGAATATGCATATGGCATCGTCTTGTTATATTATCTATTCATAAGCTATTAAACAAAATCTATTTTGTGGCTTAATTAAAAAGGATTGTGGAGGAGTTTACGGCGCGGCGGTAGAAACCTGGAAAATAGGTCGAAGATTTCCTGAAAATATTTATATAGTTAGAACATTCAAAAAAACAGCTTTTTGTACCCATAGCACGGAATATATTAATATTACTGTACTTGCATATCAGTAACTAAGTATAAAGAGAGACATACAATCCTTACTCTGTGCCTGTACGAAATCGGCTCGGGCATAGTTTGGATTTGTATCTTTCCGGTTTCAGGAGAATGACATGTCGCGCCAAATTCTGAAAAGCTGTAGAAAGCTCAGCACTGTGAACAGAACCTATCCTGCATTATGCAGCGATATGTGACGCTCATATCTCACAGTGCACGGACATCACGAGCTTTAGAGGGAAAATAAATTGCCGTCACTTACACTTAAACCTAATTGTGTAGTTTCGTTCAATGAAACTGCCCTAGCTAGAGCTAAGTGTTAAATAGTTACAATTTAATGTTATACTTACACGCAAATGTTGCTCTTTATCAATTCTATCCATATGTTTTTTGACCTCAAACTCTACTTTTCATTTTTGAAAACGAAAATTAATAGAATAAAGTATCATAATCCATATTTGAGGTCTTCTTGCATTCGCTTAAATTTTTTTACTTGTGTGCTATACTTTTCTGCTGGGACAATATGAAAGCGATATATTTTTTAGTGTATTTATTATTTTATTTATTTTTATTTAGCGATATATTTATTAGTGTATTGATAATAAGTACCTACCTAAGATACTTATTATCAATACAAAAAATTGAAATCTTATGGTTATGACTTCACGTGATGGTGTAACTATATGTTTTAAATATTTTGCAAGCTACGTAATAATATAATTAGTAGCAGTAGGTACTTGCCTACTGGCTAGTGGCTACCGAATTGGCGCCCAATATCAGTACCTACTTACGTGAAAAATATTGTCAAACAATCATCTGGCACGCACGCCCGCCGGACAAGAAGGCATACCCTCGGGACATCACCCAGTGATAGACGCCACACAACACACACTCTAACTCTCGCGGAGCGCGTCCAAAGTCTCTGCGGTCCTGACCCCCTGGGCCTCCCACAAGCGGGTCTCACCCGACGGGGGTCAGAGCCAAAGTAACGGAGGACCGCTCCATTCGCGCTTCTTACATTGAAGAAGCAATCCTCCCACACAAAGCTTTAAAAAGCAAACACAAGGACCGCGCCGTCTTCACGGCGCGCGGAAGATACTTTCTGCGGGGGGCTACACCGCCCCGAACAGAAGTCCCCATCGGCCAGTAAACGGCCGTTGCGAGAAGACCGTCCAACAATCATCTTGATTCAAGTAGCTGTTCGTTCAGCGTAAGTTTATGCCACATAATAAATGTTTATTGTTCTTTCAATTAAGATAAGAGTAACTACGTGAGTGGTCTCCTTTGACGAACAGTTGAAAGCTCGTTTTAATTTAACGGATGATTCAGCGGATTCCAGCCTCGCACAACGGCAATCAATTCTATTTTAGACTGGTGTTGCGTATTAAACACTATTCCTGTAGCTACACTACTTAGCGGTTTTCTTTGGTATTGATTAGCTTGCATTTTGGCACTGTTGCATTGTTTTGAAAAACTACTCTTACGATCCGATCTGATGTTACAAGGTTTTAGGTTACCTACTAAATACACTAAACTACGGACTGATGATCAGTCAATTTTGGAATTTCGGATAGTTTTAGCTTTAAAATATTTTCAAAAAACCTACATACTTCAAATGCCAGTACTTCGGTAGGAAAGGCATTCCGTACCATTAGTGGTGGTAGATACCTACTTTTGACGATTCAAAAGTACTTGTAAGTCTAATTGAATAAAAATATTTTGAATTTTGACCACAGCCAGTACCTAGGTAAAAAGTAAAAACTAAAGTAAAAATAATAATTTTGTTTGTTTTTATTGATATAAATTATTTCAGGATACAATAAATACATACTTAATATGTAGGTACCTACCTAGGAAAATATACTTTTATTATATTTCCGATTATTTCCCTTTGAAGTAAGACTAAGTATAAAACTATAAACCTACTCGTGAACCAGTTCGATCTAATAGTGCAGTTGTAAAATATTTGAACTGAGTACCGTTAGGCTTTGTTCTACTTCTAGTCTCCAGACTCTACAGTCTATCTAGATAGTGGTTGGCGGCACCTTTGTGTATTGACCCCTACAAGGCATGGAACACCAATAAACTTTCTATATAGGTACTTACTTAACAGATTATACCTACTTTCTATTCGTTATATTATATCGCTAGGTAATACGATATCTTTTATAATATGAATCACTGCAGATGCTTAAGCGGAATTAACATTACAAAATTAGTGGCACGAAAATAGTTTCATTATCAATTGCACGTGTAAACGTCTAATTATTTCATGCATGCATCACGAAATTAGACGTTTACACGTGTAATTGATAGTGAAATTAATGTCGTGAAACTAATTTCGTGCCACTAATTTCGTAATGTAAATTCCGAATAATTATTGTATTAAGGATTCTTACTTAGTACCTATGGATTTAGTAGATATGGAGTTATGGACATAGCTGTGACCGTGGTGGGTGAGTAGTAACTGATAATGGTTAGTAAATAGGTAATAATAATAATAAATTAATTGGCCTTACCAAGCGTCGAACCATTTTGCTTGCGTGGCGGAATTTCGCTCCGTTGCACGCTGCATCAGAGCAGTTGGTAACCACACTCACATGCAGTTTGTTTATGTATCCACGTAATATTATATACTTAAGTTTTATGTAAGGTATAAAAATATGCTTTAAATTAAGCATCCAGCCCTTTAATAGGTACAGTTTAAATTTTTTTGTTTGATTACTGAAAACATCTATCTGTCCATATAAACCGAGTCGTTTCTATCTTTGCCAATGGTCACTGGTAGAGATCTCTTATACTTAGAGATAAGAGCTTCCCTGTCCACTTTTTCTTTTGTTTTCTTTTTATAACTTTCTGGTACAAATAAATAAAAATATCTAGGTAAGTACCCACTTGGTTCTTTTACGAGTGTCTCCTATAAAGATAGTCCTTTTTCATAAGCTAAGCACTAAGTGGATATAAAGCTAAATAACAACTATTTGTACATCTTAAAGGGGCATAAGTGTCATTTATGTAGGTAGTTGGCAAGGATGAGTCGATTCATACTTCATGTGGTCCAAGTCATAAGAAAGAGTTCGTGACTGCTAAATCATAGAGTCAATCTTTTTTCTGTATATGTACATAAATAGAAGTAGGCATAGGATAGGTACCCGCTTACTGTAATTTTAGATCTACCCACTATAGCTATTTTTGGAAAAGAAAAACTAATTTTGGAAATATTAACTCTACTTATTAGCATTCCTGCAAAGCTGCCTCCGCGTGGCATTTTGCCGCAAAGAAGGTGCCCTAAGACTAAAAAAAACTAAGTAATTGGATGTTCTTATACCTGTATAGTTTAAAATGTTCTGTATTAGAGCTTTGTCGGGATATGACCAATTATTATTTTTACCTACTATGATATCTTTAAAAATAGTGATGTCTATATACTTACCTATAATTTGTATACATTTAACTCCTCGTAATAATACAAGTATACAAACTATACTTGTACCTTGGTAGATATGTAACGTTAGTCGAAGCATAAAAATGCGATACCTATATTAATTAACTATTTTACAACACTCTAGAACAGTTTTATTGACACTATCGCTAAAACGCAAACGAGAACGAAGATACCTGATCAGTTTTATGATTATAGTGATTATGGTCGGTAACTCGGCATAGACGTCGATAAACTCAAAACTGGTGAACTTGTTATTAACGAATATGAAGTGAAAATACTTTGCTTGTAATAAAAGTTTATTTATTTATTAAAAAACCTGCTTCGACGTCTTTTTAACCCCCGACCCAAAAAGAGGGGTGTTATAAGTTTGACGTGTGTATCCGTGTATCTGTCTGTGGCATCGTAGCTCCTAAACTAATGAACCGATTTTAATTTAGTTTTTTTGTTTGAAAGGTGGCTTGATCGAGAGTGTTCTTAGCTATAATCCAAGAAAATTGGTTCAGCCGTTTGAAAGTTACCAGCTCTTTTCTAGTTACTTGTCGGAGGTGTTATAAATTTTTAATTTACACGTCTTTTGTGCTTTGTTGCAGCCTTTGCCTATAGGTAATTTGTCGGACATGCAAATCACATGTCCGGTTTAGTCCCAGTTCACTTTTAAGTTTTGTCTTATCAATGATCTTGGATGTAGTGTGCAGGTAGAAATGATGTTTGTTATATTATCCATCAATATTATTTTTATGGGACTTCTCTCCATGGCTCGCAGGCAAACAGCGGGCATCGAGTACCTACAGACTTTTCCCTAAAATACCAAGTTTGAGCATCATTTTCACCACTTCGCGCTCCGAGCTAACGTGTGAGTTCGCATATTCTTCTGAAGGGCTTACTTCGTTGAGCTCTCTAATAACGTGGCCCCACTGCACGAATGTTTCAAGTTTGGGCGGGTTTGGCGAAAGTTTGCCAAACGGCAAATCTTCTAGTCAGTTGCCAGTGTAGTGTAGCCACCACATTCGGGATTCGTTGAATGTTTTAGACTGTCACACCAGGGTTGCCTGGCAAAATTAAGCCAATTAATAAGCTTTAATTAAATATATTGCAAGTAATTTACTAAAAAAAAGCTCACCAAACCTCTCCGCTTGTAATTTATACTGAGGGTTCGAAGTGCGGTCACATTCCATCGCGATCGTCCTCGCCTTAATCGGGTGGATGTCGCCAACCGCGCGGCTAGGCGGCTGGGAATATTGCGTTGGAGTGTTTCACACACACCCGCTACGGCTAAACCAGGTTTTTCAACAGGCTTAGATGAAATGGCATTCCCTTCCTCCATTTCAGTTCTCGCGTCCGTCCTTAACTCCTTTCTAATGCTTAGAATCGGACATTGATGAGTGTATCATAGAGTCCGAGAATATTTAAAACCTAGAATTCTATTAACGTATGCATAATCATTAGGTACCTAGACCTATTTAGAAGATATGTATCTATCATTAGATACACCTATCTACGAATATCATGAAAATTAGATAATAATGTTATATGACTGTCTATGCACGAGTGGCAGGCATACGAAGTCTACCAATCTGCATATGGCCAGCGTGGTGGATAGTGGCCTAAATCCAGGCCTGTGTTCACTAGACGGCCGGTGATTGATGATGATGATGATGACTGTCTACATCCGTCATCATAGGCAAGTGAGGTCTACTTGCCTCCGATGACGTTCACTTAGCTGACATTGCTCTTATCTTATAGTCTCGGAGTAAATTAAAAAAAATGAGCCTATGTAGATAGGTACGTTTATTTCCGTTAGATAGGTATATCTATCTACTTATTTACATACAGTATAACATTCGCTATCGGCTATTGTTATTGTAGAGAGAGAGCCAGCGAGGGCCAGACCTTCGTTATTTTATAAAAGCTGAAAGTTTATCTGCGTATTGTCCCCAACGATCAGCTAATATGAAGTTTGAATCATAGTGGCTTTGGAAGACAACAGGTCAAAATGTCTATAAAATATTACGTCAAAGTATAAAGTGTGATTTTTTTAAATATTTTCTTCGGAATAATATTGAAAACAATATGCATGACGCATTGCCACTTAGTATCGTCTTAACCCGCTGCTTTATACTTTGGCTTAAATTTTTTTACAAGTTTTTTACCTGTTACTTACTTCCCAAAGCCACCATGATCCAAAACTCATAGTCGCTTATCGTCCTTTACTGTGTTGGGGACAATACGCAGATAAACTTTCAGCTTTTATAAAATAACAAAGGTCTGGCCTTCGCTGGCTCTTAGTCCATTGGTTAAAGCAGGCGCCTACTAGAGGAGAATTGCGAGTCATATTCGCATAGTGGAGTCTGTAGCTGTACCGTTACGCGGATGGAATGGGACCATCCGTTTCTATTAGATTCCATCGGTTTAGGCCGCGACCGATCGATTTTGTGGCACTTATGAGCTATGTTTTATTGAGCAACCTTACGGCTGAAGGCATCCGTGTCATATTCCATACTCGAAGGGTTCCAACGGGAACCTATTATTAAGCCTGCACTGTCCATCCGTCTGTCTTTCAGTAGATGTATCTATCTCATGAACCGTTGAGTTGAAATTTTCACGGAATGCAATGACTTGCTTAGAAAGTCATTGACGGAATGTCTATTTCTATTGCCGCTGTAACAACAAATAGGTAATAAAAAACCAAGATGGACGCACGCAGTCATAAATATAATAATTATATCTTTTAGGATGGTACGGAGCCCTTCGTGTGCGAGTCCAACTCGCACTTGACTGGTTTTATTACGTCTTATCGACGCTCCGATGCGACGAGACGTGTTGGATTATGACGATGAGTTCTTCTTCTTTTTCTCTCTGGGCTGGTTTCCGCACTTAAACGTTTCCGTCTGTTGTGCGTATGACGATGAGTTAAGCTATGGTTAAAAGTTAGGTATCCAATAAAGATAATTAATTTATCGTTGTTATTTTACAAATAGCAGTGATAAAATATAACTTTGGGTCTTCGTGACGCAAAATCAAAGAATATAGTCCTTGCGTCATGTGGATCCAGTTCTAATATAATGATCCGCATGATCCGCTCCTCTCCATCTTTCTACTCTTTCCGAAGTAGACATGGTCTGTGGCAATGGCAAAATGGTCTTATTTATTACCATGTCCAAAAGCGAGTCTCTGTGGTGTCAAATAGTAAGTTCTTTGGAGCCTTGGCTCTTCCATTCCACTTATCAAAGGCAAACCTTTTATCCAAAACAAATTATAAATTGCCATAATCAAGCGAACTTTTATCTTATATTATCTTATTTTTCCGAGAAATGACAAGTATAAATAACCATTAGTCAGTTTTCTTCGTCGTTTGCGAAACCCTTTATTGTGTTTGCAAACGAAAATAAGGATAAGTCAGCGACCTTTTTTCGGGGTTACTAATTCACAATATAATATTATGTTTTGTCACGCGAATATTCAAACTACCTACAATATTTTTTAAATATACTTAATGTGAAGAAAAATTCCTTATTTTTAGGGTTCCGTACCTATTTCCAGAGAAAAACAAAGCAACCCTTATATCACTTCGTTGTCTGTCGTGGTACAGAACTTATCATGTAAGAGTCCGATTCGCACTTGGCCGGTTTTTTACGTAATAGGTTAATAAACTTAATGCATACGAACATAATTATGTAATGTATTACCTACTAATTCACTCGCTTGTTGGAATGAATTGTAGGTAATAATACAATAGAAAATCGTGCGGCGTCGCTGGCAGTACCAAGTCTATACATATAAAATGGCTGTTGCCTATCCGATATATAAAAAACTAATTAGTATTTCAATAATGGTCTGCTACAGTCACGCATCTTAAAACAATGGTACCTAACCAACGTGTGACAATATGGACAATACTTAGATCGTGCGCACGAGCATAAGTAATGATTACTGTAGACTGTAGAGTATAATTATTTATCTGTAGCTTATATAATTATAGAACTTTCATAAAGATAGCTCACACTAAATTCACCAGCGATAAAATGATCCACTAGATATGGTGCTCCATAGCAACAACATGTCCTGTGCCAACGAAGATCGGATCCGGAACTCCTCCAGTCGTGGTCCGCTGTATGACATGCGCATCACGCATGTCCGATAGCTGGTAATTACTATTACACTTTTTTGAAAAACTTTTTTGACACTGAAAAACGGAACCCTTATAGGATCACTTTGTTGTCTGTCTGTCTGTCCGTCCGTTGTGTCTGTCAAGAAAACCTATAGGGTACTTCCCGTTGACCTAGAATCATGCAATTAGGCAGGTAGGTATAGGTAGGTCTTATAGCACAAGTACAGGAATAAATCCGAAAACATCATTAAAAAGAATTAAAATGTGTTTCAATTTTCAAAGTAAGATAACTATACCAAGTGGGGAATCATGTGAAAGGGCTTTACCTGTACATTCTAAAATAGATTTTTTTTTATTTTTTGCATAATATTTTGAGTTATCGTGCAAAATGTTGGAAAAAATACCCGATTACGGAACCCTCAGTGCGCTAGTCTTACTCGGCCACTTGGCCGGTTTTTAATATTTTGTGGTGCTTAGTTACGAGCCAGTCTATTGGATAGACTTCTGTAAGCTGCACAAAATAGAATTCTTATTTATTTTGTTCTAACTGTTTATAAAACTTCATAAAATAATTTAATCTACATAAGTATTGACGAGAGAATTGATCGGTTTCTTGACGTCAAATACAAAAACTTCCTACACCCAGGTATATTAGGTATTCTCTGAGGGGTTTTGGAATCTTCAAAGGTTAAATAAATAAATTACTGTCGCTTCATGTACTTCAAATACAATTTTTCGAGTTCACACAAATATATTATTGTAATTTCTCAAACCAGCGCACATCTGCGACCCAGTTGACGCTCCAATAGGAGTTTCTTACAAAAACATCGAATTGCATATGAATGAAAACTGGATTGAATTTATTAATACGTAATTTGGTACGGGCCCTACATTAGGGAGACGAATAAAAGGTAGCGAAATTTGTGAATAATAACACTTAAGACCCGTGGCCCCCTATTAAAATGACTGGAACCAAACTTGTTTCAACTTGTACTGGTCAGATACGTTATAATTTCATCTTTTTATCATCTTATTTGCATAACCAGTAGATATGATTATCGCATTTTAATAGTATCTATCCGTTTT
This sequence comes from Maniola jurtina, assembly GCF_905333055.1. NCBI lineage: Eukaryota > Metazoa > Arthropoda > Insecta > Lepidoptera > Nymphalidae > Maniola > Maniola jurtina. The sequence continues at coordinate 8,353,016 of NC_060040.1, read as the reverse complement.
TTAATTAAAAAAGACTTCTACGAGAAGTCTACGGTGTTCTAGCCACAAAGTTTAATAATTTACGACGCAATTTTTATCTTAAGAAATTAAATACATAGAACGAGTGTGGTCCAAGTCATGAATCACGATTGACCAGTTCTAAACTACCTAACTATATAAAAACCTGAAGTTAAGGAAATACACAAAGAAAAACGAACAAGTAAAAGAAACCAGAGTTTTTTCACATAACAATTCATAATGTTGCAAAAATACATAGCGGCTATTGATAAGGTACCATAGTAACACTTATATCTGACCATCTCGTATATAACATAAAATGTAATTATATCATAAACCACACAGACCACGAGCCCACATCCCCAAAGGAAGTTATAGCCCAGTTTTAAAATTAAATATCTATTAAAAGAGCAACAGTAGGTACATAAAATTAATACTTAAATTCTAAAAAAATAAATGCAATAATTAAACCTGTAGGTACTGCTAATGTTTCATAATGAATTAACCTTTGATACCATTGCATTTATCATAAACCTTAAAAATCCAAATGAAAATTTTGATGTCGTACTACACTTTCAAGCAACGGGGTTAGGGTCCCAAGCATATTTGCAATTTACAGCGCCGAGTTTATCAATCTGTGAAAGATCATTCTCAGACAATTTGAAATTCAATTGTATGTTCTCCTTAATTCTGTGTGGAGTGGTCGACTTGGGAATGACAGCTACGCCTCGGTGCAGAGCCCATGCAAGCAGAACTTGGGCAGAAGTGGCGTTATACTTAGCTGCTATGTCTACCACCACACGGTCTTCGATTAATGAGTTGTTGTTTACTGCCAAACCACCGAAAGAGCAGTAAGCTTGAAGAAGTATATTATGATCTTTACAATACTCTTGTAAATCCGATTGGTAATAGTGGGGATGCCATTCAACCTGCACCAAAACAAACGTATCCTTTAGTACATCTATTAAAATTTACGAGTTATCTACGGTTTTGTACAAATGATTGAATAGCCACGAACCTGATTCACCATAGGTCCCACAGTCGCAGCCTTAGCTAATTCTGTTAAATGTCTGACTGTAAAATTGGACACGCCGATCGCCCTGACCTTACCTTGGTCATAAAGTTTGGTGAAGGCGTTCCATGTTTCGATTCGTAATGCTGCATTATTAGAATTTTGTGCATGAATTCTGGAAGCACCCGGGAAATGGATCAAGTACAAATCTATATACTCCAGGCCCAAATTCTCTAAGGATGTGTTAAATGCCTTAGAAACGTTTCCTCCGAGATCAGATGGAGCTGCAATAGAAAATATAATATTATTAGTAGGTGTTTACGCTTAATATTATAATAAAAGGTTACATTTATTATGGAGATGCTTGCCTAATTTTGTTGTGATAAAGATGTCTTGACGAGTGAGTCCATATTTTGGTAATAATTCACGCAATGCATTACCTAAGTATTGTTCATTTTGATAAACAGCAGCTGTGTCTGTAATTATATAAAGTCCTCTTAAGTTTAAATATTGGTTCACTTAATTTACTTTGTAATGTAACTTTAAGTTGTGTACTTAGAAGGTACCTATTTACCAAATAATCGATATCCAGCTTCTAATGCATTATCAACAGCCTTGTAAAGAACCTCGTTGTTACGAATACGATATGTTCCTACTGAAAAACAAACACAGAATATGTTAGTATAATAAATTACTTAAAATTTGTTTCCTATCATTTACATAATTTTAATTGTTAAGGAAAATGGTAGGAAAATTCAAGCTAACTCTAAAACAATATTATTAGTAGGATATTCGTGTAGAATATTTGCTTCAGTTCTAAATATAGCTAAGTAACCTGAATAAATATCCTTTTCGACATACACAAGATACATAAAGAACATAATGTTATTCACTTACATCCTACAGCTGGCATCTTGACCCCATTACTCAAAGTGAATTGCATATCACTGAAATTTCCTGCTGCAGCCATGTCGTATGCCGATTGATTATAAAGGCATTAACCTGAAAAGAACTCACTTTAATGAAGTAAGAAAAACAAAACTTAGGTACTTGTGTATGTTAATGTAGTTAACAAATTGACGACAGAATAGTCAGGGAGGTAGGTACGTAATGGAAGTGAACGTTGAATGTGAAGTTAAACGCAGCGGCAGTGACTCGTGATCGATTCGGACGATTGGACGCAAAAATGGGCAAGGTTAGGTTAGGTAAATAGATTTTATAGTAAAAAAGTGGATAAACTATTACAATGGCATTAATTAAATTGTCTAGATAAAAAATCTGTAGGTAGGTACTCTTAATGACCTCAATGTAAAAAAATTTAGAAATTTATGTTGCGATTTCCTACTCTGATTTAAAGTATTCCGTACCATCGTAAAAAAGTGAAATCTTTATTTTTTTTGGAATGTACCTAACCACAAATTCACGGTTTTCAGATATTTCTCTTTACTTGCCTATATAAGACGTACCTATCAGCCAAATTTAATGATTCTAGCTCAACGGGAAGTAGGTACCCTATAGGTTTCTTGACAGACACGACAGAGACAGACAAACAGACAGATAGATTGATAAACAAACGACAAAGTGATTCTATAAAAGTTTCTTTTTTCTTTTTGAGGTATGGAACCCTAAAAATAACTTTTAGAAGGGAAACTACTACTTAGTGCTAAAAGATCAATCTGAAATATCTAGGTTTAATATATTGGAAAAATGCATAAATCTGTAAGTAACTTGTATTTCTTACACAATAAATAAATAAATAAGATTTTATTTTAGACCCAATGATAATAATAATAATATGTATGTTGTATACAAATAGGCCCATATGCAAAGTTAGTGTGTTAGTAACAATGCTGCGTTGTTATAGGAAGTTATCAACGGGGTTTTTGACAAAAGCCAATTTCTAAGAAGAAAAAATGCTGAGCTTGACTATAAAAGACTCCACTGAAAACGGCTCGTTAAGATCCATAAAAGCAATAAATATGGCGGTCAAGACGACGGGACAATTGCACATGCGCGACGGTTGCTTTTTTGTCATGAGCGAACATATCCCCATTTGGCCAATAATGAGAATCGGTGATCTCATGGCGCCTCGTCATGTCTTTACGCAGTCACGAGACCAAAATAACCGCCAGCCCGGCCCTGATGCAACTCCCGAATGGGGAATGTGTGGGTGGAAATATAGGCCAATTCGGAATCGATTAAGTCAATTGGCTAAACGATTCCAATTGCCTAAAAGGATTGGAGAATTAGTGTACATATTGATCTATACAACCTTTTAATTTTATCAAGAAAACCGACAATTCGTTACAAAACAGATATAACCATTAATGTCTGAGCAATCACCAATGTTCTAGCTTGGAAATTTCTCAATCTAATTAGGTACAATATTCATAGTCTTCATAGTTATAGCAAAGATAGATGCGTTATTCAAACTCAGTGTTGTAAATATAAGATGGCATAGGACTTAAATAATATCGTTTTCTTCCTTTTTCCTTTTTTCTCGATCTAATCACTAATACACATGTAATATTTGCTAAGCTTTTATCGAAGCTTACGGAAGCATCTGACCTCTGATTAGGCAACAAATGGACGAAACCATTTTGTACTCTCGGTACATTGAACTGGCTATAAACTTGATGAATGTGGGTGGTGGTCAACTCAAGATATTTTGAAGGAAATTAAAATTTTGAAACACAACAAGTCGACCATCATATTGAGGTCCTAGCTTCCTTTTAAATATTAGTAGAAACAGTTAAACTAACAGAATGATTAAGACTTAAGTAGTTATTGAGTTCAAAGTGAGAGATGGTGATGGGTTAGTGACTGATGATTCAGTAAAACCTTTCTGAAATAGGCAAAAAGAAAGGAACGATAATTTGGTACAAAGTACAATAGATTTGGGTGAATAACCTCAGGCCAAATTCTGCAGCATATTTACGGTGTTAGTTCAGACAACTCAGTTATTATAACCGTTACATGCTTGGCCGTCGGCTATTCATTAGATTTTTCAATTGGCTTCGTCATGTGTTATTTCTCCTGTATGTGTATTGTGTATGTATCAAATATAATTGCTAGAATAGATCGTATCATAATATCAGCTTAAATTATGATTTTCGCTTCTAATAGCGTTGTGTGGTCAGGATTCTTGGGAAGTTCAGGTATTTGGATTTCTTTTATTTTCCTATCAATGTATTAAGGTGGAGACAACAGTATGCAAAGTTGTTGGTTACTCCGGCCTAAAGAATAGAATAGAATATTCAATAGAATAGAATTTTTATTCAGAATATTTAGAAGTGCTTTTGAATCGTGAAATAAAATTTACCACTAGTTCGGAATGCCGTCCCTACCGAGAAGAACCAGCAAGAAACTCGGCGCTTGCTCTTTTTTGCTCAAGAAAAAAGTAAGTATAAAACTCCAGAATAGAGTTTAGGTTTGTTACGTTGTAACGTGTAACAGTCGGCAGCCCTGAGTTTAAAGTCCATATCAAGCGGAATTAATCCTCGTATCGGAGCTATTAAAACATTTGTACACGGTAGGTTTGGACTCGGGTCAGACGTAGGCGTGTATCCGTGAGTCACACGACGTTATTCTAATGCATACAACTACCTATATCTACTTCAAAGTTCAATTAGCAAATGCGTGTTTAGAAAATGAGCACTGGAATTTGTCCAGAGTTGTTTCATTAGACACTAGATGATGCCCGCAACTTCATCCGCGTGGAATTAGGTTTTTTAAAAATCCGGTAGTACTTTTTGATTTTTCAGGATAAAAAGGGTTCCGTAACCAAAGGGTAAAAACTAAAAACAGAGCTTTCTAATGTCACTCTGCTGGCTGTCTGTCTGTCTGTCCGTCTGTCTGTCTGTCTGCATGCCACAGCTCTCTAGCTCGTAGACTATGAGTTACAAACCTGAAATTTTGGTATTCGGTGTAGAACATACATTGACCCAAAACCAAAAATTGAATTAGAAATTGAATCAAGTTATTTTTCAGGGGGCTGGAGATACATGAAAAAGGAGCCGAAAAATATTTTTTTTCAACTCCTTTTTTATGTATGGGAACACCAAAACACAATAAAGGAGAAGTTGTAGCTGAACAAAATATTGGGTTACGATTTAAACCTATTAAACTACCACTCATATCATCGGATGCATAAAAGACAAGTTTCGATGTAACTGTCAAGGCAATTCCAGGTCCTTGTTTCCGAGTGCAGCAACAGATTGTACATACAGGAACAGGATAAAAACTGGATCCTATCGGACAGGAGTGAAGTGAACTGCGCTGAGCGATCAAAAGTAGACGCATTCCATTGTTGATTGGAACCGAGACCCAGGCGCTTGCAACGAAGTCGCGGAACTCTCAATGGAAGGTGCAACTACAAATAGTTTTGGACTCGGTAAATTAATAGGATACCTATAAATAATTATAAACTTACCGACTTCAAAAAAGAAGGAGGTTCTCAATTTGATGATGTATGTTTTTTTGTTTGTTTGTTACGATTACTCCGTCTAATAAGAACTGATTTTGATATTTTTTTTGTTTGGTAGATCATACTTCAGAGGTGGTCCTTTTACTTTGGTGAAAATCTGATGATAAGATTAAATTGCTCACGATAAGTAACGTTATAAGGTTTTTAACGTGACGTCATTAGTACAATATAATTCAATGGATACATGCGCTCAAAAAAATGTTCTCGCACCTAGTTATTGATTCTTTAGTTTACTTTTAAGTTGCGTTCTGTTTTTCCCTTGTAAATCCAAATTATGCCCAAGTAGTACAATATTATAATCTTCAAACATAAATGTGCAAGTGCAGGCAAAGTGCCGCAAATTCCCTATCTACTTATCTACATGGCATAGCACTGTAAATTGAAGTTTTAAAAAGAGCAGCCGCTGAGTTTCTTGCCGGTTCTTTTCAGTAGGAACTACGAAAAACATTTATAATCAGTGGTAGGTAGGTACCTAGATACAGTTGATGATTCGAAATCACTTGTAAAGTTTATTTGAGAAAAACACACGCCACCTGCCACAAACTAAGTATGCATATTGAGTATTTCATATCTTAGCAGGTATACTATTTCTTATAAAAATACCAAAAATAACTAAGTAATATAAACAATGACTATTTGTCGCGTAGGGTGTTTGTAAAATGATTCTTTCTGGTCATAGAAAATACTGTGATTTTATTTGACTGAATTATGCGTTGGGTGGCAATGAGGCTATTGGCGTATCATAACCCGACACGTGGCATTTAATTATCTTGAAACAATGATATTTTATCTTATCCACAGATATTCGTGGTTGTCAGTGGCCTGTTATAGCGGCCCACCACCGCCCAATGCAGGGCGTAATGCGGTGCAATCACCGAGCGTTCCCGTGAGAACGCGACCGGCAATGCGCCCGCGCCGCCCGCCCCCGCCCGCCACATGCCATGTGAAAAAGGTCAAGCGCCGAGATACTTTTGCGAGATCTAGAGTATTTTGGCGGATAGGTACGTTCTCAGTATGATCAATTCTTGCAAATTGTCGTGAAAAATAAAACTGATGGCGCTGTAACAAGCGTATATAAACGTCTGAACCAACAAAGGGAAAAGCTTGGAAAAAGTTTCTGCCATGTTGTGACGTCTTAGCTAGAAATACTTATAATTTTTTGATTCAGTATGTTTTTAACCCCCGACCCAAAAAGAGGGGTGTTATAAGTTTGACGTGTGTATCTGTGTGTCTGTGTATCTGTGTATCTGTCTGTGGCACCGTAGTGCCTAAACGAATGAACCGATTTTAATTTCGTTTTTTTTTTTTAATGCTTTAAATGGATTTTGTAGGACTGATATCATAGTATTAGTATTAGTATTTCATTTATTGCAAGATTGTAAGTAAAAAGATGTTACATAAATTTTAAGTAGGTACGTATCACAATCTGCCATGACATGGCGTGCAAAATTAACTATCTTTACATACATTTTCAATAAGTACATAAAATATCATTCTTAATCAATAGAAAATTTAACAATTCAATATATAAATTAGCAAAAGAAGTTACAGTCATATTCAAAGAAAATTAAACATTAATAGGTAGGTACTCCTGGAGTCACAATTATAAAATAAAAATATATGTCACAATGTTACAAGTCAAAAAATTGAAATATAGAAATATAAATGTATTTCTTCAGGTGATAATATAAGAGAGACCTAATTCTGGACAAGTAGAATCATATCAAGTCAAATCAATAAATATAATGTCAGATAACTAAGATATTTTAAAATTATAATTTTATGACAAAATAGTTAGTTAAGTAATAACAATAGAAAGACTTGACTGTGTTTAAACAACTACGAATATAATGCACAAATATTAATAAATAAAGTTTTAAAATCAAATCTTAATATTTTTTAGGAGATCATCAACTGCATAAAAATTTTTTTCATAGAGTTAGAAGGTAGAAATATATTAACTAAGTAAAGCCAATTTTCTGTGCCGAACCGTAATTTCAATAATTTAGGTTCCAGCATTTGCCCCATTTCCTTCAAATGCAATTAAGGTGGATGCGACGGGTCTGCCCGCGAAATTCAAATTTTATTCGGTTTTTCGCAATTTGTCAACTAATACGACAAAGTAGGCTTATGACATTCTATTTGCGACAATAACAGTATCATCCCCACCTATTTATATAAAAATCTTTACTTGAACGGGTCCAATTTAAGAAATTAGCTCTAGTATCGACTGTAACTCACAAATTAGTCGATACTAGAGCTAAAAAAAATTGAATTTCGCGGGCAGATCCGTTGCTTGCCCCTTAAAATGTTCTTGTTTTGTAATTTAAAGATACATTAAGTACGTTCTTGATTAAGTATCTATATCAAACTTCAAATGTTAACATATTTGACTTGTATTTGACCAGTCAACCAAGTCAGGGTTTTTAAACCAATTAACTAATTTACCTTTAACGCGGCGGTCTCCGTTTTCGTCGATACTAAAGTTTACTAAAATGGAATTAAGTTAGGAACGCATGGATCGAAAAATTTGAAATTAATATATAATATTTTTCATTATATCCCCTTGGATTTGGTCCGATTAAAACATGATTGGACAAACTTTCCTCGATAGAAAAAAAATCAGAAGTTTGGTCTAAAACCTTAGACTTTTGGGTTTTTCTCTTTAATGACAAAGCTCTTAAAGACGTAACTTTCACCATAGGTGTAAAACAATCAAATAAATAATTCGGTCCGATCATTTCACAGTAAGTGCTATATTTCAAATTATATTCTAAATTATTTGATTTCACGCTTCCTCGCTTATTCTCTTCAAATCGCGTACAGAGCGAGTACAAAGAATTTTCGACCCTATTGTTGAGTCTTATGGGCCGTAATTACGTTATCTTGTCAGTCATACCCGTCGCCTCAGCGCGGCAGGACCTGTTTCGGGTTTCATAAGCATTTTGTCATACTGTAATTGTACAGAATGCCATAGAGTAGTAAATTCAGTACTATGTTATAAAGTATTTTTATTTAGGATTTTTCTAGATTTTAAGATAAGTTTATATTGTGCATTTATTACATTAAAAAAGTAATTATTTTAAAAAGAATGCAGTAAACAGTACATTGCAGTGTAGTGAAGCTAATATTAGGTCATTATAGACCAGGACTTATAATTTGAAAATAAAAATTAATTAATCTGAGTGCTCTATCCCGGTAGCTCAAAGATCAAAAACCAAACTTGTAAAATGCATAAGTATTAGAAGATAAGATGGAAAAAAAACTTTATTGATATCAATTTAAAGGTTTTTAGGGGAAAGTACTAATTATTATGAAAATAGGATGAGAGGAGACCGCGTATAAGCAAGCGTAGTGTAGGACGTCCTCCAGCACGATGGACTGATGATATAAAGCGGCTGGCGCTCTTTAGGGAAGGCCCATGTCCAACAGTGGACATCCACGGGCTCTAATGATGATGATGATGATCATGATTATTATGAAAATGACATCCACTTTCAAGTCCGAGATGTTTATCCAAGGTGTTATAATTTTTAGTTTCTTCACTTGCTATGCAATGATATCATTTATTAGGGTTCCGTACCTCAAAAAGAAAAGCGGAACGCTTATAGGATCAATTTGCTGTCTGTTTGTCTGTCTATCTAACTGTATGTCTGTCTATCTGTCCGCCTGTCAGTCTGTTTTGTCCGTGTGTGTTGTGTCTGTCAGGAAAACCTATAGGGTACTTCCCGTTGACCTAGAATCATGAAATTTGGCAAAAACCATGAATTTATGGGTTCATTAAAAAACAATGTGTTTCAATTTTCAAAGTAAGATAACTATACCAAGTGGGGTATCATATAAAAGGGTTTTACCTGAACATTCTAAAACTGATTTTAATTTATTTTTAAGCATAATAGTTTTTGATTTATCTTGCAAAATGTCGGAAAAATACCTGAGTACGGATACGGAAACTTGGTGCGCGAGTCTGACTCGCACTTGGCTGGTTTTTTTATGTATATACGTCACTAAGTAGTCAATAATAAGTTTGACTAAAAATTGCAGTGTCATAAATGTTTTATAGATCAAAAAATAATCATACTATTAAATATTCCTTCAACTTAGACCTTATTGTCACAGCTTAAAAGTTGAAAATGTGCAAAACAAAATTTCATACGTACTTAATACTTTTTCTCATAAAACTAGTTCAATTTACAAGAAATGAAAGATCCTATTGTGTTTGCCTTTGTCAATACAAAGGATCTTTGTGGCTTTTGTGTTCTCACTCACGTATACTAACATTAAAATATCGATGTTAAAATATTCGTTGTAAAACTTACCTTATGCAGTTATTCTTAAAGTATACATTAAATTGTTATTAGGACGAGAGTTGCTTCGTTTTGGAATGCCAAATCAGTGTATCAATTTTTCTTGTTTTGAATCGAAAGGTAAGAACAGTAATAAAATGTAACTACTGAAATCGTTTGTTCGTAGCTTTTATAGGTTCGTGAGAAGTAGTATTGTTGTATGATAATTTGGTCAATTTACAGATCAAATTTCTCAAAATCCTGTCTTAGTGCGGGTCTACGTTATATAGAGAACCAACTGCACCTTTTCAAACTTCAAAATCCCATCAGGACCAGTCCTGGCACAATTGTTAGTTAGTGGTAGTACCTTTTCACCCCCACTTTTTTTCATATTACATCCGTTAGGTCAATTTTTTTCGTATAAAATGTAGCCTATGTTACCCGGATTTACACCTCATTCATCAAAATCAGCCCAGTAGTTTCGGCGCTACGGTGGAACACACAGAATCTGGATACAAACACACACACATACATATACAGACTGCTAAAATCTCTATAACAACTCTTCCTTTAGGCTTTGCCGCAATGGGGTAAAAAAACAGGCTGAATTGAGAACCACCCTTTTTTGGAAGTTGGTTAAAAATTAAAAAAGGAGCAAGCAACAGACCATTTAGACTATTTACTTTTCCAGACGTTTTAGATACTATCTCATTCAGCGTTTATGTCATCCAACTATGTAATTTGACGTCTGGCTAATGAGGTGTTCTAATCATACAGACTATTCACAATTCCAGACGTTTTGCTACTTGTGCATTCTGTTTTTATGGCGTACAGCTAAGTTGACTCTCTGCTGACTGGGTAATCTGCTTTGATGTCATCTAGCTGAATTGTCTATTGGCTTACTAGGCACTTTGCTTTCATGTCAGTCAACGTAAAATTGTCTTTTAGCGAAAAGGTAATGACCTCTTTTTCTGGATGCCTAATGATAGGCATCCAGAAAAAGAGCTCAGCTTCTGAATTAGAGAAAATAATTACTACAAATTTATTTGAATCAATGGCCCGAATCTGAATATTACAAAAAAGCTATAAAATATTTTAATCTCTGTCTTGACTTTGTTCAGTATCATATAAAAACATTTCTCCAGCGCTTTGACTTTGAACCTTAACGTAAACAGTTAAGTTAGCGTATTGAATGTGTACATACCTACTTATGCTCTTTTGGAATATTTCACCTAATTAGTTAACTTTTATGGCTATTAGCTCCGAGCGGGCCGGTTTGACTGTAACCATATTGAATAAACAAAAACAAGGATTATAAACAAAACAGCTTTTTATACAACACGAAATATATTATAATGTTGTCCTGTTATGGCTGCAGGTGCATATAATCTCTTTCAGGTGTTTTTGCACGCCTAGCGCGTGTGATATTTTTTTACTGTAAACGTTTTGATAATATGAAAAAATAGGATTTTACGATCTCGGTAATTAGTGAAATGCAATAAATAGTTACTTGTGTAATGTCCGTGCTAACTATATTTTCATTGAATTTCAGTTGAGTGTAATTTCTATAATCTCAGCATCTATAATAGCAATAAGATATAGAAAATATAAGATTTACCTATAAATGTAAGTAATTAGGAATGACAGTATTATCATTATCAATAAGTGAAAATTTCAGAAACTTGGACTTGTCCATGCTATAATCTTTTATCCATGTGAAGTATCTTCTTTCAAGGCCAAATGTAATGGTCACCACAGTAATGACCAAAACTGGCAGATAGGGGTTTATAATGAGAACGTTAACGTAAAATAGACCTTAACCGCCTTGTTTTATAGCTCAAATTAATCCATTCATGTATAGCCAGTCAGACAGAACCAGAAATTAAAATCGGTGTAATTGAATTTAGGACCTTAAGTCAAGGTTATTTAGGCCCATTTTAATTTAATGTTACTGTGTGTGTGTGATCTCATTCTATGAAAGTTGGTGAAATGTTAAATCTCCTACTATAATAAGCATACAGGTTGAAAAAGACACCTATTAGCATGATTGTAAATAGATCTCATTCATTATTTCTCGTTGTTGACAAAACAATAAAAGTACATTATAATATTGTTGTTTTTTTTTTTATCAGTGACTGTTTACTAACTAATGATAGTAACTTGGCAACAGTGTGCATTAAAATCCATACTAATATTATAAATGCGAAAGTGTGTCTGTCTGTCTGCTACGTTTTCACGGCCCAACCACTGAACCGATTTTAATGAAATTTGGTACAGACTTGGGATACATCCCGGAGAAGGACATAGGCTACTTTTTATCCCGGAAAATGAAGAGTTCCTACGGGATTCAAAAAAACCGAAATCAACGCAGGCGAAGCCGCAGGGATCCTCTAGTAGTATATAAAACAATATTTAACTTGTACACATATTTTTTATAGATACGCAATGTTATATATTACAATAAAGTAACCCAGCGAAGTCGAATGTAATCGATTCTGATGATACCTACAGATTAATTTTTTTAAATAAATTTTTAATTATTTCATAATAAATATTTTTTATCACTATAACTTTGAATTTTAAACTTATACATAACTTGACTTTTTACTCCATCGTAAACACTGAAGTGGGGTGACGTAATGATTAAATGCAGGAGCGATGTGAAAATAATAATCTACACTGTGGCGATGCGCAACCGGTTCAGGGGCGTCTAAGAGAGATGCCGATACAATGTGTATCGCCATCTCTAGATTTGAAATTATACCTGGAATATACCGTCCCCTTAACGAGTAACGCGTTATGGTAATTTGGGTCGTGTCGTTGTCCCTTAATAGCTTGAAGGACGGTCGGACCTGCATTCCACTGCAGCGAGAAGGGTTTAGTTTTTTTGCAGTTTGTAGGATATAACCGTCTATTACTATTAATAGTCTAGCTCTAGCTCTTAGTTCACTAACCCTTGTTACCTAAGAAAAGAAAGAGATAAAGAAAAATATCTTAGGTTTGAAGGTCAAGAAATTACATACTTAAATATGAAAGTGACCCGGCCTACGGTCTATCCGATTTCTATTCGTACAGACCTGTAATTTTTAGGGTTCCGTACCTCAAAAGGAAAAACGTAATCCTTATAGGAACACTTTGTTGTCTGTCTGTCTGTCTGTCCGCCCGTCGTGTCTGTCAAGAAAACCTATAGGGTATTTCTCGTTGACCTAGAATCATGAAAGGCAGGTAGGTAGGTCATACAGCAAAAGTAAAGGAATAAATCTGAAAACCGTGAATTTGTGGTTACATCACATAAAAAAAAATTAAAATGTGTTTAAATTTTCAAAGTAAGATAACTATACCAAAGGGGTTATCATATGAAAGAACTTTACCTGTATATTCTAAAACAGATTTTTATTTATTTTTATGCATAATAATTTTTGATTTATAGTGCATAATGACGTAAAAAATACCTGAGTACGGAACCCTTAGTGCGCGAGTCTAACTCGCACTTAGCCGGTTTTTCTTACTAAAGTAGAAGTAGATACTTGCGTAGAAGACCTACGAAAATAAGGAAAATTAGCATCTTCAATGAGGGACGCAAAGGACAGAAGTAATTTTTGTAGAACAGGCCACAGTGTTAAATTAGGCATACCTAAAATATGTTCTGAGCCATGACTCACAAAGGATTGTGACAGCAACGGTTAAAAACCATATTAAAACCCTTTGAAGATTTAAAAGAAGATACTTAACTCTTAAAATCACATCTGAGATAAAATAAGATATAGATAACTTATGGCATAACCGCGTCGTAATAATTTTCCTCAGAAAAAACTGAACAAACTTTGTACATTATCACACTAATATTATAAAGGCGAAAGTTTGTATGTGTGTGTGTGTGTGTGTGTGTGTGTGTGTATGTTTGTTACTCCTTCACGCAAAAACCACTGGACGGATTTGGCTGAAATTCGGAATGGAGATAGATAATATTTTTTAGCTAGATTAGCACATAGGCTACTTTTTATCCCGGAAAATCAAAGAGTTCCCACGGGATTTCGAAAAACCTAAATCCACACGGGCGAAGTCGCGGGCATCGGCTAGTTTAGAATACAGAACAAACTGTCTGTTCTGTATTCTGAGCATCAGACCATATTTTATTGCTAATTTTAGATTACACAACTTGCAATACGATTTTCCGATTTAGATTCACTGAATACTAACATTTCACAATAGTTTGTAATATTAGCATATACCTAGTTTAATTACCCATGTAATAGCTAATACATAGGTACACGAAGCCATGGGAAAATTATTTCCTCCCACGATTATTCCAAGAAACTGCTACGTGTGAAAACAGCAAACAATGAGGTCTAAAGAACGACGCAGCTCAAAGAAACGTTTCATTGAAAACGCCTAACAATAAACCAATAAGTGTTGATCTTCCTCGTCCCTTCAACTTAAAGCTATTTCATGTCATCAAAGGGAACTGATGTGCAATGTTACAGCTCCTGTGAAATTGGTCGACTCGTTCACATACTGCATCCATTGAGGCACCTTCTTCACACGGTCAAAGAGGACAAAAAATAATACAAAAACCGTTACGCTCCCGAAAAATATTCCCATCACTCTTGAATGTCTCATTGACAAATCTGTATTATGTTGCGTTACTTTTCTTGCTTCTTAGGCAACGTCTTATGACCATGAATGTAATAATTTTATGGGAACATGGGATGTTTTTAACATCTAGCTAAGCCTAAGCTCGAATTGGGACATTAAATGAGATATGAATAGATACGAAAAGCATGAATATTTTTACTTGAATTAAGATATCCGGTCTTAAAATAAAGGCACCCTAAAAAGCAAAATACTTAGGTATATAGAATAGAATTTACAAAGATACAGGTACCTATAAAATCTAAAATGTGTTCTAGTTCACAGATAAGAGCGCAGTTCGATAGAGATTGAAGGTAGTTGGAAAAACGCTCCACTATTTTTAAAGCTAATCACAAAATGGCAAAACTCAATACATCTTTGTCAAAAATGGAGAAAATTTGGTGAGAAAAGTTTATGAACATTACTGCACGCAGAGGAACATTATTCTTGAGCTACGATAAATACAAAAAAGTTCCAGAACTGATGTTAAAACTGTGGTGTTGTAACAAACACATGGGTCGCAAATGTGCTTGGGACCAGACAACAACGGCGACATTCCCTGAATGGGACGCTTAACTTACAGAGATATGAAATCGTATCGCATAAACATTCTCACGATACAGAATATAGATAAAAACAGCCGACTTCTATTAGTTGTAAGCCCTTATACTAATAAATAAGATAAATGAAGCCACAAATGCCTGATAATAATTTTCATATAACTTAATGAACTTTTAAAGGGAGCTTGGGAATCAGCCTTGGATATCTTGCGAGGAATGTTAGTAAGAGCATTTGCCCCAAGGGTACATTAGGCTATCATGCCATCAGCGCACTCGTCTGGTCCGCATTCTTGGGCTGGGTCCGGTATCCGGCCAAGGAATGTCTGCAGCTAGCAACCCGAGACGGAAGGAGCAGCGGCGGAAGCGGTTCATGGAACAGCTGAAAGTTCCAGAATGTTTCAACTGCTATTTCGTCACTATCAAATGTGAGCCTTATGTTGATGACCATTGGTTAAAAATCATAATGATAAAATTAAGTACGCTTGTCTTTTGTTTACAGCTTTGAAACGCTATATCGTTGTACTTGGAAACAGTACTATGGTTTTTAAGGCACCATTCGAAAATAGACCTTCTTGTATTAATTTTAGAATCTAATAAGTGTGAACCGCAGCTTGAATGTTATTACTAAAATGTTCGTGAACTTTCCATGCCACGACGCGCAACCGTCTCGCTCCTGTCGCGGAAACCGCGAATGTAAATATTGTATATAGCAACACCGATACTCTATGGTGAGTATGTCTTTGGTTTCCTTTAGTATAACAAAGAATGCAAGTTTCGACATGTCTGAGTTTGATGGCCGCCGAACGCGCCAAAATATCTTAACTTCATATATTAGTTAATTGTTAGTGTGAATGATACGTGTTGGACTGTGTCACCGTGCTGCAACGCTAGTAACATTCGTTGGTGTGAATATATGTGAATGATGTGTGCTGGGCTGTGTCACCGTGCGGCAGCGCCAGGTCATCCATGCAGATGCATATCAGCTAAGTGCCTCAAGTTTACCTATTAATGCCGCGAGCTTCTCTTAGTTGTAATAAGGAGACAGATGAACAGCACGGCTCTGTTGCAGTGCCATACGAGCTTGATCATGAATTTCCCGGCCGCACAGGCGCAGGGCTTGAGTTTCCCGGTCGTAAAGACGCAGGGCTTGTCCAATTCCCAGGCCGCACAGGCGCAGGGGTGGTCGAAAAGACGTTGGACACATTACCGGTAATGTAGGACGATCTCAGGCTGTGAAGGTTAACCCCTGAACGGCGAGAGCGGTTTGATCCCGTTGGGTAGATTGCCGTAGCTATTGACACACGCTAAGTCCTTAAATTCGTGATGGTGGTCGAACGTCCTGTCGTGCGTTCGAACACCAGGCATGGAAACAATGTAAACGATCGCTCCCCTGTTCTCATGGTGATTAACTTATATCTATGACAATAAAGTAGACAGTACAAACATTGGTGTTTTCTACTTGTACAAGCTTAAGGCATTTAGTGGATTCAGTGTGAATCATAGCTGAAATAAAATATTACAGATGGTGACACGGTTGCACACTAGCCTGTCAAGGACAGTGGTTTCCAGTGGCTGGTACATCGGTCACTTACAAGTGGCAGGATTGAAGGTGAGAGTAACAGATTGCAATAATAGATTCATAATAAATAACTAGAATCTGGGCGATTTGCTTCGCTATCTGAAGACGCAGTAGTTAGTCTTCCCCCCTACAGAGATATGCGACATGGTGGAGATAATCTGGGATTTGTTGCAAATCAAATATTTGCCAATTTTAAGAATTCAAAATATTCTTAATTCGTGTTTATTGAGAAATTGCAATTTGTTACTCTCAACGCCACGTATCATTCGCTAACGAAACTAAGATCGTCGAGTCTGTCTCATAGTAAAATGAGCTATTTGCTTATAAAATTGAGATTGGTTGCGTAATAATATTATGAAGGAATATTTTATGCAGATAGTATGAATGCAGAATCATTTTAGTGTGATTTTTTAGATAAATGAAAGTTGATTGATTGAACGATTGATTGGTTGAACCGGACGTGGTAATTAGAAAATGGCGTCTAGGATTAAAAGTTAAAACATAGGTGATGGGTATATTATACTCTTTGTCTATGATGTTGTGGTTATGAATGCGTGATGTACGCTAAGCTTTATTCATGGAACATAGACTACTAGTTAATCTATGGTCATAGAGTATATCAATATATAGTGAGCTGAGGAGTCTGTGGACGATAGGCTTTTTAGTCATTACATTTATTAAATGTGGTAAAACGTATAAATAGACAAGTAATTTAGTTTAATAAAGAGGATTAATTATAAGATTAATTTTGAGACAAATTTCGGAACCCGTACGTAAAGATAAAAGAGTTGAGTATCATATTTCAAATTTGCCGCGTAAATACACAAATTCAAGTTCGATCCTGTATCAGACATCGGCCATTTTTATTTTTCTTACAAAGAGACGCGAGTTTGGAAAACCATAAAAAAACGCTGAATCAGTATAAAGTTAATATAATTAAACGGGTAAGCACATTCGTTTTGTACCTTATAAGACGACCATTATATTTCTATCGTTTGATAATTTGAGCACGCTATTCATGTCGAGTTTTGTGATGAAAAGTTTATTTGCACGGTCAAATCGAAGATCAAAACTATTTATGAAAATTTTCATATAGGAACATTATTATATGAGTTGTGTTTATATTTAGTAAAGATTTTAATTACTTAATGAAGAAACCTGCTGTTGAGTGTTAATAGATCTTAACTCACTTCAATAATGTGACTAGATTCGAACAAGTTAGCGAGATGGTCGGTTAGATATTTGAATTCAGACATATCGGAAGTTCGTTGTGAGACTCGCCACAAATTTTCAAGTCACAGTATTAGTGTAATTAAACGTGAATATGTACTTGTTTTAGGCAACTACACGAGGTCACGATCAGTATTTTACTTCTAAGTGCTTACAGAAATTAGTAAAAGGTAAGTTTTGGATATATTATAGTTATAGGAACAGTAGTACTTTCAAACGAAAGTTACAATTAATTACCCTTATGCTAGCTAACTAAACTGAAATTAAACCTAATTATCCATGTGTAAGACAATATCCAGAAGTACAACTTGACTCACAGTACCGGATGAATAATTATTTGTATGTATGCATATACATACTTTATTTATCAAAGTTAGATAATTACAAAATTTTATTATCTTTATATGGTTGCAAGAACAATTTACCTGAGTTGAAAAAATAGTTTCAAGTTGACTTGTAGAATTTAGTGGAAGTTTTATGTTTAGAGATACAGTGTCCATGAATGATTTTAAATATTAAATAATGGCAGATATTGCTTATTATTATTGCTCTCAGATTCCATACAATAAGTAAATCAATATTTCAAAAGTAATTTTTCTAAAAAGGAATTAAAATTAAAGTTAATGCTATAGGGTGTACAGTTAGCAGGAACTATAACAACAAATTCTCAAAATATTTTTATATTTGTTTTTCATTGTCTTGATTATGAGTTTATGGTGATGATACATACCTACATGGACGGTACCTATATATCTTAAGTGTTATAACTAAAATAATGTACTTGGTGTTTCAATTTTCAATAATATGGAAATAACTTAATTCTATATTAATAAATTAAGTTAATAGTAACAACTACTATAGTTAAAGGCTTAAAAATTCTTATCTGACTAAGTATCTGTGCTATTGACATAGAGTAGAATTTTGGGGTAACTCATGTATGAGAAATATTTTTACTTTTCAAAGTACTTGTGCTGTTGGCCTAAAGATGAATGTCTTGTGTGTGTGTGACTTATTTAAAATGTGAGTAAGTGTGTATACCTGATGATAGGTTATTATATACTTACCTATGTTTATTGTAGGTTATTATACCTAGCCTAAATCATACTTCCAGAATAATTGACTGCAAAATGGAAGAAATACTCTTAAATCGTTTGTCCACTTTTGTCAAAGAAGTGAAATCTCTCTCGGATCAAGCTCTCAATTTATGTCAAACTCTTCATGAAAATGATGAAAACTTAGAATCAGCAAGGATTGTTAGGTCTAAATTGAAAGCAATTTTATCTCGGTTTACCACGGAATTATATAATTATTTCAAAATTTGTAACGACCCTAATCCAGACGAGATATCAGATTTGACTAATGATCAACTTCGAGGTGAAGAAAATTTAGCAGAGCTAGAGGCAAGATTAGCCATGAAGAGTGAGAAGTCAGTGATGTTACCTCAGCAAAGTGATTATTCATCATACAGCAAACTACCAGATTTGCATTTACCAGAGTTTAGTGGTAATTTGCTTGAATGGCACCAATTTTGGGATCAGTTCACATCAAACATGAACCGAAGAAAATTGAATGATGTCGACAAGTTGCTGTATCTCAAAAGTTCTCTCAAAGGAGATGCTGCTAGACTTATAGATGGACTTGAAACAACAAATCGAAATTATCAGATTGCTGTCAATACTTTAAAGGCTCGATATGGGAAAGAAAATGAAATTGTATATGCGCATCATAACGCTCTAAAGAAAATCAAGCGAGCGGAAAAGATGGAGGATTGTAAAGGAACTTTGGATGAGATAGAACGACATCTCCAAGTACTTCAACCTATGGGAGAAAATACCAATTCCAATCAAATGCGATTTCTTATTATGGAAAAGTTTCCAACTGAGATTATCTATGAAATGAAAATAAGATTGGACTCTGACCGGACAGAGTCAGTCGAAGACATATTGACACAACTTTCAAGAGTGATCTCAGTTAAAGAGGAAGCACGAATGATAACTCAAGAAAGTACCATGGAAGGAGCGCCACAATACACTGTGGAAACTTTACATGTGAAGGAAACTGTTCTCCAAAACAAAGGACATTCTTCTAAGATGAAGAATACCAAACTATGTCGAATTCTAATGGATTGTGGTAGTCAAAGGAGCTATATCACTGAAAGGATTGCCAAGGATTTGAATCTTCCAGTTGAAGAGCAAAATAATCTTTCAATATTTACGTTTGGAGCACAGAAGCCCAAGGAAATAGAAAGTCCATTAGTTAAAGTAAGGTTAGTTACACAGAGTAAAGCGATTAGGACTGTATGTGCCAACGTGGTACCTTCAATATCTCAGGGAGTTCCACATCCAGAAAAGGACTTACTTGACTGCAAGATCAAGGAAAATTACATCTTAGCAGATAATGGTACATTGTCAGACAGAGTAGACATTTTACTAGGAAATGATTATTATTACACGATTATGTCAACGAAGAAGGTTCGTATTGCAGAAGACTTATACCTCATTGAATCGGAATTCGGATGGATGCTTTCGGGCAAAACTTCAGAGAATAACAACACAGTTGAACAACTGTCAGTATTGACATATTGTCAATCTTCATGTGAAGTCAGACTGAATCAACCAGATCCACCATTAGACAATGGAGACTTAAAACGTTTGTGGGATTTGGAGTCGATTGGAATCACCGATTCACCAAAATTAAGTCGCGATGAAGAAGCTATCAAACACTTCAATGAAACAACTGAGTACAGAGATAACAGATATTATATTAGTTGGCCATGGAACGACTATCCAACAGACTTACCATCTAACTTTGGATTAGCGTTCGGACGTCTAGTAAGTTTAGTTAAAAGATCAGACTCTGAAACTCTAACAATATATGATCAAACATTAAGAGAACAACTGGAAAATGAAATCATTGAAGAAGTCCCAAACACAGAGGAAAAGGATCATCCAATACATTACATACCATTTCATGGAGTGTTGACACCGGGAAAACCTTTGAGAATCGTATACGACGCTTCAGCAAAGACCAAAGATAACAAGAGTTTAAATCAATATCTTTATTGTGGACCACTATTATTAGAAGATTTAACAGGATTACTAATTAAATTTAGATGTTATAAGGTTGGAATAACAGCTGATGTTGAAAAGGCATTTCTACAAATTGGACTTAAAGAACAGGACAGAGATGTCACAAGATTTCTATGGTTAAAAGATACCAAAAAACCAGTAACAAAAGATAATCTTCTTTACCTTAGATTCACTCGCGTTCCATTTGGAATAATATCCAGCCCATTTATTTTAAATGCTACAATCAAACATCATCTGATGAACGCCAAAAATAAAAGTGTTAGAAGATTAGCAAATGACATTTATGTAGACAACGTTGTGACTGGAGCCAACACTGCAACGGAAGTCGAAGAGTTATATAGAAACTCAAAGGAGGCATTCCAAGAAATCTCAATGAACTTGAGACAATGGAGTTCTAATTCAACGGATTTCATGCAACAAATACCTGATTGTTGTCCAGAAGAGATAGTAAAAGTATTGGGTCTAGACTGGCACATAAAAGATGATACATTACACTTGAGGACCAACAAAATTATAAACAATGCTAATACCAAAAGAGGTATTCTGAAAAGCGTTGCATCTTATTTCGATCCATGTGGATTTATAGTTCCCACTCTGTTAGCTGCTAAAATCTTACTGCAGGACCTGTGGAAGATGAAAATAAAATGGGACTCACCATTACCCAAGGATATCGTTGAAAAATGGAAGGATATTCAAGAAGACTTGGAAGGAGTCAAGGAAATAAGTTTAGCTAGATGCTATATGAAGAATCCTCAATGTAACGACTTTGAAATTCATTGTTTCACGGACTCTTCAACAAGAGCCTATGCAGCTGTAGTTTATATCGTTGGAAATGATCAGAAAAGTTTTGTTATTGGAAAATCGAGATTAGTACCGATAAAAGACCAAGAAAATCTAAAAATCCCTCGTTTAGAGCTGTTGGGCGTATTGATTGGAAGCCGATTAATACAATATGTTCTTAAATTCATTGATTTTAATATAACTAAACAAATATTATGGACAGACAGTCAAATTGTTATTGATTGGATTAACTCAACTAAATTACTAACACCATTTGTTGCCAGAAGGATCAATGAGATCAAACAAAATAAAAATTTAATCGTCAAATACGTACCGTCAGCACTGAATCCTGCTGATGTTGCTACCAGATCAACAAGCGCAAAGGAGGATCAAGAGAAATGGTTAAATGGACCAAATTTTTTGCTTGAGAAACCTGACAGTTGGTCAGGGAAATTCAATATCGATACTTTTTTAGTTGGGGAGGGTCTGACGAAGACTAGTGATACGCAAAGTTGTTCACAAATGGAAGTAGAAGGTCAGATGAACACCAATGAGGTTCAAGAACAGGTTCCAGAGGTAATAGAATTGGAAGATTCTATAGATGACAACAGACAAGACAACGCATCTAAAGAACAAGAAGTAGAGACTGAATGTCTGGATAACAGCATAAATGAAATTAAGAAAATACAAGCTGAATACTTCAAAGAAGAAGTAAATGGTAAAGAAACAAGTCTCAGTCGTAATTTGGGAGTGTTCAAGGACGTTGACGGAATTTTACGATGTAAGGGTAGGTTTCAATATGCTGAATGGTCTTTCGACAAAAGGTACCCCATACTTATACCTAAAGGTTGTGATTTCACTGATAAAATTATAAGAAAAACACATGAAAAGAACTATCATGTGGGTGTCAATCATACTCTGAGCCTGATTCGTCAGAAGTACTGGATACCACAAGGCAAACGTGAAGTTCGAAAGAAGTTGGAAAAATGTCCACGTTGCGTGAAACATGGAGGTGGACCATTCAAAGCACCACCCATACCTGCATTACCACATGAAAGGGTAAATTATAGCAAACCATTTACATTTACTGGTATTGACTATCTGGGACCAGTGTTAGTTAAAACAGAAGGAGGAACGAGCAAAAGATGGATATGCTTATTAACATGTTTGGCAGTTAGAGCAGTACACTTAGAAGTGGTAGACGATTTGTCAGCTGAAGAAGGTTTACTCGCTCTGAGGCGAATGATTGCGACCAGAGGAGTACCAACTCTAATTACATCAGATAACGCATTACATTTCAAATTAATAGCTGATATAGTTTCCAATGCATACTGTGTTAAAAATAAAATAAAATGGCGATTCATACCTGAACTCGCACCTTGGTATGGAGGATTTTACGAACGGCTCGTAAGACTCGTAAAACATTGTATGCGAAGAACACTTCAAAAGCATCTTTTAAAGGATAATCAACTTGCAACAATAGTTAAGGAAATAGAAGCAATAATAAACACCAGACCATTGACAGCCGTAGATTCAGAGCTAGAACATGTCCTGACACCTGCGGATTTTCTACAAATGGATAGATGTATCAGTGTAGAAACAGCACCAGATAACATTCCATTGCAAGGTACATCGACAAAGACCAACTTAGTCCAGGGCTGGAGAAGAGCTCGTATACTGTTAGAAGAATTTAAAGAAATGTTTAGTAATCGCTACTTACCGAGCTTACGTGAGAGATACAGTCACTCGCTCAAACAACCACGTGTGACTTCAAAACTTATCCCAAAAGAAGGCCAGTTGGTTCAGTTGAAAGGAGATAAAAATCGTGAAGGCTGGAAAGTAGGTAAAATAGTTTCTTTAATTAAGAGTTCTGATGGTTTAACGAGAGTGGCTCAAGTGAAAGTAGGAGACACTATATTCACCCGTTCTATTGCTCACTTATATCCGCTTGAAGTAGAAGACGGTGTCCAATGGGAACCGATACTTCAAGATGCAAAACAATATTCTGAAGTCCAAAAATTATCTAATGAAGTTTCCAAAGAGTTGGTAACTGCACCAGATACTGTTACAATAGAATCGGTGAACGCACAAAAGGAAACGTTAAATGATAATGACATTGAAATGAGACAAATTGAAAACATAGATGAGACGGAAAATACAGCAGATGTTGCAAATAATGAAGCAGACATAGAGACTGAGAGCATGGAAAAGGATAGAGTTGTAAATGATCTGAGAGATGATTCTGATGTGAGGGACAAATATTTGATGACAACGAATGAGGATACGGAAGAACGATCCGAAGACATTGGTCACAAGCGAGTTGCAGCGGTCCGAGCCCTTGAAAAGATAAGGGAATGGACGCGCAAGTTGCTTACCTTGTTGTAATCAACCGTTCTCGGCGGGAGTGTCGCGGAAACCGCGAATGTAAATATTGTATATAGCAACACCGATACTCTATGGTGAGTATGTCTTTGGTTTCCTTTAGTATAACAAAGAATGCAAGTTTCGACATGTCTGAGTTTGATGGCCGCCGAACGCGCCAAAATATCTTAACTTCATATATTAGTTAATTGTTAGTGTGAATGATACGTGTTGGACTGTGTCACCGTGCTGCAACGCTAGTAACATTCGTTGGTGTGAATATATGTGAATGATGTGTGCTGGGCTGTGTCACCGTGCGGCAGCGCCAGGTCATCCATGCAGATGCATATCAGCTAAGTGCCTCAAGTTTACCTATTAATGCCGCGAGCTTCTCTTAGTTGTAATAAGGAGACAGATGAACAGCACGGCTCTGTTGCAGTGCCATACGAGCTTGATCATGAATTTCCCGGCCGCACAGGCGCAGGGCTTGAGTTTCCCGGTCGTAAAGACGCAGGGCTTGTCCAATTCCCAGGCCGCACAGGCGCAGGGGTGGTCGAAAAGACGTTGGACACATTACCGGTAATGTAGGACGATCTCAGGCTGTGAAGGTTAACCCCTGAACGGCGAGAGCGGTTTGATCCCGTTGGGTAGATTGCCGTAGCTATTGACACACGCTAAGTCCTTAAATTCGTGATGGTGGTCGAACGTCCTGTCGTGCGTTCGAACACCAGGCATGGAAACAATGTAAACGATCGCTCCCCTGTTCTCATGGTGATTAACTTATATCTATGACAATAAAGTAGACAGTACAAACATTGGTGTTTTCTACTTGTACAAGCTTAAGGCATTTAGTGGATTCAGTGTGAATCATAGCTGAAATAAAATATTACAGATGGTGACACGGTTGCACACTAGCCTGTCAAGGACAGTGGTTTCCAGTGGCTGGTACATCGGTCACTTACAAGTGGCAGGATTGAAGGTGAGAGTAACAGATTGCAATAATAGATTCATAATAAATAACTAGAATCTGGGCGATTTGCTTCGCTATCTGAAGACGCAGTAGTTAGTCTTCCCCCCTACAGAGATATGCGACAACCGTCTCGCTCCAGTGTACCGTGCATCCTGCCTTATGTACACTGTACAAAGTATAATTTTCTGAATGTTTAAGTTTATCAGTATCCTTAACTCTAGAGATAGCAACAGTAATTATGGGCGAGGATACTTTTGTCGATATCTCTATTAAACAAATATTTTACAGACTAAAGCCAAGACCACATCACTACACTTATTCACAGAATGTATTGACAGATATTCGTATTTTATTTGGTAGTTAACTATTATGGGAATTCAAAAGTAATATTAATAGTAGTTACATTATTACTGTCATTATTATTCATAACTTATTCGTCTACTTATAATTAAGCTTTTTCTAATTTAGGTACCTATCATTGCATGTACATCCACGGACCAAGACATTCTTCATTCACCCAGTGTTGGTTGGTATTGGTATTTCTCGAAAAAAAAAAGATTTAAAAACTTTCTTTCTCAATAAATAAGCACCTACTTTAAATTCTTGGTAAGGGTAAGGCATGTTTGTTTTAAAATTACCAGTTCCGAGATAACCAACCTCCTGCGGGGAAAGACATGTGTTTACCATTTTATGTTGAAATGCACTACCGTCACAAATTGTCCCAGTCGATTGTTAATTAAACAATCAAACGGGCCCCGCATACCTCGTCCGTCTCAATTGTAAACAGTTATTGGAAATCAATTGACACTGACTTCAATTGATTTAATAGGTTGGATGAATGACGTTCGACAACAATATCAATCATGCTATCAAGTATCAAATGATTACCAACTGATTACTAACCTACCGGAGCAAATGGTCCGTGCAAGAACACTTCATATTGTTACGGGCATGTTACGAGTTGGAACTTTGGATTGGAATGAGACATGGAGGTCCTATTTACCTAATAGCATAGTTCATGACAATCATGACAGAGGGAATTTCTAACAAAAGATCGAAAGTTTGATGCCACTTATAGCAGACATCAAATGTTTCTACATTAGACGGTATATAGGTACTAGGTAGTGTATGAATCGCCTGATTTCACGTCACTCATAGCCTAATATTTGACATAGGTTTATTATCATCGATCCAAGATCAAATCGAGAATTACCTCTTCACTCTACTAATGGCACAGTTTTAATATCGGACAACTGTGCTACTGGGCTAATGGTAAGATTTAACAGTTTGCTGCCAAATCTGTTTGTAATGAACTTCGATTTGGTATAGCTGTACGTGAGATTTTGTTTACCCTTTGTCTTGTTTCATTTTACGTTTGCATATTCATGGATGCCGCTGATAAGAATATCCCAAAACACTAATAAGGCCATAGCTTGTTCTTGAGGAAAAAGTAACCCAATTTGCCTTGAAAATCGTTCCAACTGTGTAGCTTTTTATTTTTGGATTAAAATATACTTATTTTTTAATTCATGAACTGTAGACGGTGAATTGATATTATACAGTTGTTATACAGGCTCAAGTCCGAATTGCTCAAACCTTATATGCTGCAGCCTGCAGGGTACCTACTGGATTCCTAAGCTGTAGAGACTTAGGAAGTATATTATATGGTCAGTTGATATTGTAGGTATCGAGTATTGACTACCTATAACATTTAAATTTTGAAGTTTCATTTTGCCTTAGTCGATGAATCAGTAGATACCATGCTAGTAGAGTGAAAGTGAGGTCGCGCGGCGCTTTCTATCCGCCATTGCTATCGCAACAGCTCGCGCCAACCTTGCGAAAGCCACAAGCTGCGACTAGTCAGTTGGAAAGCTGGGACTTAGAATATACCGAACACGTTTTATAGGTACCTTACCCATGGTTATGTACCAACATTCTACTTTTTTTTTAAACTAAGTAGATTATGTAGGCTTGCGAATCTGCTGTCACAGATTTGGATCATGGATTAAACTACCATGTTAAAAGTTCACACAGGGTGATTTTACTATATGAGGACTAATACTATGGGGTAACTCTGTCGATATTATAAATGCTTTCAGAGTACAAAAAAAATGTATCAGATCACTGTGTGGTGCGGATATAATAGCTCCATGTCGGCCTTTATTTAAAAAGAAAAAGATATTACCTTTGCCATGTCTATATATATTTGAGACATGTCTATTTGTAAAGAAACATGAGCATCTATTTGATAGGAAGCCTGACAACGAAAGCTGGCGACAAAAATTTAAATTGGAAATACCACGACAAAGACTAGCGATATGCTCTCGTAATTCATATTGTATGGCTGTCACCCTATATAATAAGTTATCTGATAACATAAAAAATTTACCAATGTCGAAGTTTAGGATAAAGTTATTTGATTATTTAATTGACCAATGTTTTTATAGCGTTAAAGATTTTTTAGATAGCTGTAAGATCTGACATATTATTATTATTGATTTATGATTTATGATTTTTTATTGTTACTGATTGATTTATGATTTTTTATTATTATTGATTTATGATTATGATATTGTAACTCCATGCAAAAAAGAAATTGTTATGACTAGGATAATTATGATAATACATTTATGAGATAGCCTATTTGTTCAAAAAAATAAGTCTGATTTCTACACAAAAAAAAAGCCAGAAGGTTTTCAACACGAGGTATCCAAATAAACTCATAATTCCTTTAATTAATTTAAATGAGTGTTTCTACAGTTTAAATGAATTCTTCAACACTAAATGATTTATTATGAGGAACTAGTCTATTAATCAATTATTAAGTATGTTAATTGTATACTCTTGTGACTTTTTTGTTGACATTTTACATAGATAATACATGATTTATTAAATTATTTACATTTTAATTTTAAGAGCTCTAAATTATATTTTATTTAACAGTAATGATGGTGTTGTGAAATCAGACCTTTTTATGACTATGTATATGTATACCTACCTAAGTATGACTGTAAGGTGTAAGGTATTTTGAGCATATTCAATGTACATTTAAACTATTTAGTGTAGTTTACATTGCTTATGTAAAATATTTGCACGCCATTACATGGCAAGTGTAGTGACACTAAAATAAATTGTAAAATCTATGCTACCTACATTTGAGCAAATAAATGATGATTTGATTTTGATTTGAGAAAGAAATTTTACAGTAACCGAATAGCAGTTCATACGCGCTGGTCTCCAATCAAAAATACATTTTGTCAGTGCAATATTCATGGACAAGGTGTAGGTCTATTAGGAAGTGCAATAAATTCGCAATTTATAAGTATGCGAATAGAAAAGGTAAATAGGTAAGAATGTTTTCTACGCTCGTTTTTTTAGCGCGGGGTTGGATGGCAGGTTATTCGACAGTCAGGTCATAGCAGTGACTGGCAAAACACAGTAAAACATCTCGGAGGTTGGCAACCATTTATAGGGCTATCTGCACATTGGATGCTGCTGTGTGGAATAAGGATTTACTCTTCAGGTACTATTGCCGTAAATGCTTCAGTCAAGATGTTCTCTTCAGCCAGGTGGTCTTCTGCTAGCTATTCTTCCTTTAATTATGAGCTGCGATCGTTTTTGCTATGTCTCACAAAGTCCAACTTCCGTACTTTTAGGTTTCAGGATTTCAAGATCAGACAGCAAAACATATCTAATAAAGTCTAGTGGATGCTTTAGTTTGCAGTAATAATAATTTAATCTAAAGGGCTAAATAAAAGTAGGCATGTCATAAAATAAATCTATTAGGCAACGACAACGACTGGCCTAGTCAAGTTTACCAAAATGCATTTTTCGCTCAGAACAACTAAACGTGGCAATATATTCTATTTACTTCTGTTTTCTGTTCTCTCAGTAGTGTCATTGGTACCTTCAATTTATGTGACTTTTTATTCGGAAGGTGTATGCCGTGAAAACCCAATGGGGCACATTTATTTGTTTAAGAATTATTCTAATGGGAATATAGCAGATATGCTCATACCACCGCGGCATTAGACCGAAGGACGTTAGTATTATCGTGTAAGTACTCTGCGACCGAAGTAAATTTTATGATCAACTAGAGGATGCCCGCGACTTCATCCGTCTGTACTTAGGTTTTTAAAGATTTCATGGGAACTGTTAATTTTCCGGGATAAAAAGTAGCTAATATCCATTACATGGACGCGAGCTACCTTGGTACCAAATTTCATACAAATCGGTTAAGCGGATGGATCTTTAGGAATCCCGTGGAAACTCTTTGATTTTCCGGGATAAAAGTAGCATATGTCCGTCCCGGGGATATAAGTTAAATCTGTACCAAATTTCGTTATAATCGGTTAAAGTGTTGGGCCGTGAAAAGGTAGCTCACAAACAGACAGACAGACAGACGGATAGGCACACTTTCGCATTTATAATATTAGTATGGCAGTATGGAAGTATGGATAAAAAACCCAGCGTAACTTCAACTGCGTGCAAACCACACAATAGGTCTGTAATCTGTATCGTTATAGTGTGTGAGGGCATTCTTCGTTCATGTGAAGGCGAAGAACACAATGAGCATTGTGCAATCTCCACAGACAAACGATGTGAAACGAGATCCTTGTACATACATGCATATGTATAACTTAGCATAACAAAATTGTCATCTTAAAACTACGCATTAGCAATATATGAGTTAATATGATTGAGTCAGAATTTAGCCAAGGCAAGAAGAATCCAATAAGACAGGATACCTTAACCGCCTCTAAAATGATACCTTTTTTGAAAACCTAACCTAAACCTTAATTTATTCCATTTAACCAAAAACTTTAAGGCCAGATTTTGCTGATTCGATATGAGTATTGAGTGCCAATTGCTTCCTTGCTTCCAAAGTCCAAACAAACACAGGAGAAAATTATTAACAAACACAATAATATGTAGGTTCACGTTATGAAATCTCTGGTTATGACAACACATTTTGTTGATAAAAATGTGCTAAACTGCGTTAATGATATAGAATACATTATGAAAGAAGACAACGATAGAGTAATAAGAGGTCACAACTGTAAGGTTATTTTTAAAAATTGATTTGAGTTGTCAAAAAATAATATAAAATTATTAATTTACCTAATGCAGGTAGTTTGATAAAATCGATATTTGGCTCATTCGATGTCATACAATCTGTTGCTAGGAGGCCAACAAGATTGAACTTGCATAAATACGGGTGTTTCGAAGGTTTTAGTTCAGTCTCCTTCTGAGATTCGGAGCGATATCGCATATTTTCGGTATTTGGATTGTGAACTGAATAATTAGATGTTGTGATAGCAATCACGCTCTAATTAAATTATTTATTTTGGCATTAGTTTGTTTAGATTAAAACTCTCGGATAACCTTACACATTAAACTTGTGTTTTTTTTGTGTTGGTTTTGGAGAGGACATTCCAATAATTCGATAAAAATATTTAAATAATACCTGCTTTTCTGAGTGACGCCTATAATTCAGAAGTGGGACGTGTCTCACGTTGCCTTAATTTCGCTTTGGTATCTTTTTTAAACAACCCACATTTGATTAAAATTTTTATTTGAGTTTGATTTGGTGATTAAAATTTTTAGTTTTTTTTAAGAATTTAGTCTTTTGTGAATTGGAAAGTAATTTGCAATGAGTGGTTCAGATTTTGTATACATCGAATGAGAAGTTAGTCGTTTGGATTTATTGTTGACTTGATATTAAAACTGAGAGTTCGGCAGTTCAAGGGTAGGTTTTAATGATTTGACGGAGGGCAGGATAGCCCATGATTTGGATTTGACTTAGGGCAAGGAAGCCCGCGACTGACATGACAAGATTGATTAGAAACACGAGGACGTGTTAAATTCAGGACGGCCGAACTGTAAGGTTATTTTTAAAAATTGATTTGAGTTGTCAAAAAATAATATAAAATTATTAATTTACCTAATGCAGGTAGTTTGATAAAATCGATATTTGGCTCATTCGATGTCATACAATCTGTTGCTAGGAGGCCAACAAGATTGAACTTGCATAAATACGGGTGTTTCGAAGGTTTTAGTTCAGTCTCCTTCTGAGATTCGGAGCGATATCGCATATTTTCGGTATTTGGATTGTGAACTGAATAATTAGATGTTGTGATAGCAATCACGCTCTAATTAAATTATTTATTTTGGCATTAGTTTGTTTAGATTAAAACTCTCGGATAACCTTACACATTAAACTTGTGTTTTTTTTGTGTTGGTTTTGGAGAGGACATTCCAATAATTCGATAAAAATATTTGAATAATACCTGCTTTTCTGAGTGACGCCTATACAAGTCACAACACAACAAATACGATGGTACTTTTAAAAAACAGGGTAGGAAATAAAGGAGTAGGCTCACCAAAATAACGTTAAGATTTCCGTTTCCATTTTCCACTTGCTTACGTGCTCAAGTAGGTATAATCTAGAAGAAGAAGCATAAAGCATAACCATTTTAAAATTAGGTGAGTAGCTAAATTAATCTGAGCTGTCCTTTGTTTCTTAAGGAGACATCGACCGCAATACAACGTGATCTTTTTGTCGGCTTTTACTAATAACAATCTAATATAATCCTATAAGCAAACACATTGGGAACATTAACTTTTAAATGAACGTCTTCCGTTACTTCTTTTAATCAATACTTTGACGAGTTTGGTTGTAATTCAGCAATGGATCTTAAAACATAAATGGAAACTTGCTTTAATGAAGCAGAGCCACAGCTTGATTTGGGAGGCCCGGTGACGTCATCCCTTCAAATTTGGCAATGCCAGGCGTTCGACCTCCAACTGTAGCAACACGCGGTGTGGCGTCGTGACTTCATGATGATACTGCGCAATAAGAGGCCCAAATGGATTGAGCTTGTTCTTAGGCGATTCTTATAAAATTGAGTTTTATCATATACAACGCAGTAGATCAAAACTTTAAGCAGATTTCGTTTTCGCACTTTCTAGCTGGGATTTAAGTAAAATCTAGTGTTCAAATAATTATGTAAAATTCTTTAAGTTAAGAACATAATAATCCGATCGCATAGGTAATAAATTTTCTGCTGGTCCTATTATTTCAAATTCAAATTCAAAATATTTTTATTCAATTAAACTTTTACAAGTGCTTTTGAATCGTCAAAATAATCTACCACTGGTTCGGAATGCCGTGAAGCCATGTCTTGCTGAAAATGAAAAATGCGTCAAAATCTTTGAGGAATATTATACTGCATAGCCTACATATTAACTCAATGGTCAATAGACTACCACACTACCTCACGCTCCCACATCCAAATGCTGTCGAAATATACAAGTGCGCGGCTGCTGCTATGCTTGTCCGTGGCTGGGTAAATGCCAGACATTTTTTGAACTCTTTTCGAACTCCGCGCTAAACGCTAATTAGGATTTCAGTAATGACTAAGGAGCTGGGGAGCATGGAAGCATTAATTTTATAGCTGCCGTAGAGAATATTGAACTTTTTCGTAGACTTTATGGTTGCTAGGTTAAAGACGATTACTTGCCTAGCCTGTTAGGCCCGATATCTATTGAAGCGGAGATGAGAGGAGATGCGCTCAGCCTGTTAGGCCCGGTATCTATCGAAGCGGAGATGAGAGATGTGTTCTGTCGACCAATCAGATTCATAATAGATGATGCGATAAAATTATGACGTCATCTTTTAAAAATCTGATTGGTGGGCTCACTGCGTGAGCTAACGTCATTTTCATTTTCAGTACAATGCGATGAGTTCACCACGTGCGGTTTTAGAGGTGCATTCAGGATTAGCCTAAAGATCTAGGTAGGTACCTTCCCATTGCCCATGTATGGCGTAGTCCACTTGTGTCTATAGATACGCCCACAGGAAAATCGCAATATCTACTAGGTATTTAAAACTAGATATATCTAGATGTTCGATCACTAGGTACGTGTAGGCTGAAGGTCGAAAATATTGCAACATGTCTCAAATTAGCCACTATGTAGGTAGATGTCCAAGACAATCGAAGACTTGGTCGTGGGAAAATCATTGTCATGGTGATTAAACATCAAGGTTGCTTGCTACTTTATCAGGACCACCTTAGAAAGGAGATTATTTTTACAGTCAAGAATAAAAGAATTTGTAAAACAAAACTGTGATAATAAAAAGAGGTTAGCTTGAGAATAGGCTATGCAGCAAAATGCAAATTAAAAGTTATTGGAACAAGGGTTACGACAAATCTATAGTTTTTGATCAGGATAGAGGTACAAAATCTAGTTCTAAAAATCTTTTGACAAACTGACTGAACTATGAGTCCTGTTGGACATATTTTAACTGAATCAATGTTTAACGGGATAAAGATTAGTACTTAATTTTAAATTCTAAGTAGGTATAATATATTTTTAGTTCTCTTACTATTTTTGTTGCAGCTAAAAGATGTGTTATAAAAAGACGTATAACCCTTGTATGCGGGTTGAAACAATGGAGACTGGTTGTCTTAGAAAAAAACAGCATGAACATTATTCACAAAGAAATTGCAAGCTTTTATATGCTGCAGCCCGTTTTTTTTTTAAATTCACAACTGGTTTTACCAATCATCCTGAAATTCTACATAACCTTATATTTTTATGTAAGTGTAGATTGAGGACTAAATTGTGTTAGTCTTCAAATTCTCAACACTAGATGTACATTATACAAATAAAATAAATTATTCAAGAGTTTCTGAAGACTGGATTTAATCGTTACGCAGCAAAAAAATACCACGAATGTAGCTTAGAGACACTAGCATCTAGCTGCTAATATCCACGTAGTCTATTGAGAATATCTCCGAGAGGGAAGGGATTAGATCAGCAGCGTTGAGTCAGCGTCGTGGCCCAAATTCCACCGAACACCATCCGCTAGAGATACTTTCAATGGAATACCATCCGAAACCCATTGAACACAAGCGCCAGAATGGTTTACAATTTACATCAATGGTTAAAGAGCCGTTGTTTCATGCTTTAGCTGTCTGTACCATTAAATGTCTAGCAGATGCTTTATGGTTGTTGAAATCTATTCGATTTGCTCTTGCTTCTGATAGTCTAATAATTTGGTTCAATTCACATAAGAATTCATGCATTCAACCGGAATTTGACATGACTTTTATAAAATTGTTTACTTGGTAGGTCAACGACTGATTTTTTATACCAAAAATATGAAGGTAGAAATTACAATTGCGCATGCACCTAGGATGGTCGAGCAATTGGGCAAAGGCCATAACATAGAGAACGAATTTTAGATCTTGAAAGTCGTAGTCCGAAGTACTTATCTGTGTGCTGGTGGTTAAAAGTAATACATTACTCAAATAGTTGGGAGGTCGCTGGAATAGGGCGCCACAATATACTTGGTACAATGGTTGCTATTATTAGTGAAGCGACCTTCAGGGCTGCGCCCGGGAATGTGTTCGATGGTTTCAAGAGCCCTATTTTCCGAGAATCGTGGTGCACGCGAGCACAACGCGTATTTTTTATAGTTCCTTCAGAAGATGGACGGATGAAACCAGTTTGATACTTAGCTACTCGCAACTGGTTTTATTCCGTAGAAGTAACTTGACGAACTGGTGGTTACATTAGGATCCCATGAGGTAGGACTAGAAGTCTTGAATCTGGATCGAGAGTGGTCGGGAGTGAGGGCTCCAGCTGCTCACTTTAGGTTTAGGTTTAAAGAGTTTTATTTCTCAGAAGAACAATGTTCACTTATATGAGAATAATAAATATAAATATAGATAAAACATAATTTTTAAAGGTACGGTGACTTTATACAATAATAATATTTTAAAACATGCTATATTCTAAGTTTACCATCTGTAAGACCTTGGGAAGGTGATAGCTTGCTGTGACACAAGCAGCTGTGCTTTAAAGCCAGGCACGTGAAGTTGGAGGACCACTTTCTTCGGGACGAGCCCAATGGGCATCGCGCAGGCAGCTGGCACCCATGCATTCATGAAATCTCGAAGCTTTTCAATATAGCGAGTGGTCACTGAGGTAGTTTTAGTTGGTAAAAATTCCACCAAAACCGATTTCTCCCCAAAAGGCTGGGTATCTTATGAAGGTTTCCTCTTCGTTTCTACAGTTGCGTTAGATTTTTAAAAAAGACATGCTTGCAGTTCATTAAGGAGAAAATTACCCTATTGAAATATTCGTAAAATAACTAATTCAAACTTAAAAATCTAAGTATGCCATACCTATTGTATTACAAATCTAGGTATGCCTACTTCATATTTAGGTAACTAGGTATGTAAATATTTACCATGAGCTGATTTAGTAATCTGTATGTCTGCATTACACACGTAGAGGATAAGTATTTATTAGTGTAAATTAAGATTTATAACTTAACAGGTTGTCAGGTTGTTTGAGCTTTGAGCTTTACCAGAAACAGAATAAATAAAGATACCTAGCCTACGAGATTTACGTTTGATCTATAATAAAGTTAATGGTGAAGTTTCGAGACGAAGGAGGCGAGCTATAAATTCCTTCGCCTTCTTAGCGCCAGCCTACCTGTGGAGTAAAAAAAGTATTCTGGTTGTTGGGCCGCGTCGGCGCTTTTGAGATAATTTATAAGGCTCTGCCTTTCTTGGAATTTCGAAATCTCGCCGAGATAGCTCCGTGCCCAACTCGCAGCTTCAGCGGATGGAATGTTCAATGTAACGGATTTGGATAGAAAAAAGTGTGCATTGTATTGAGATGTATTGTGTAAGGTTTTTGTATAGCATTCCAATTTAAAAAATCCTATTAAAAGTGAATAATTACGATTTTTATGGTCAACGTGATCTCAAAAAAAGCAGGGTTTGATTCTCCAATTCTCGTCCTATGATGAAACTGATGATGAGGCAGGTTATTTATAAGAAGTTAAGTAGCTAGGTACTGCTCAGATCTTTTGAAAGCATCGAATCATACGTGACAGAGAACACATACCATAGACTTGCATTTTTTTAATTTTGAGAATGTTGAAAAGCCAGCTAAATACAAGTTGGACTCACGTAATATAAAGAGTTCCCCGTACGTGGGCCCCGTAATCGTTTGCTGAAATAACTTGAAAAGTTGTGACGACTGTCGAAGTTTTTGGTACCTATCTAGGTAGCATGGTTACGGAATCCTACACGTGTACTTGACCAGTTTTCCCTTAGGTAGGTAGGTACCTACCTAAGAGAAAACCTCATGGTCGAAAATACGAGTAGGTCCCTAATACAACCCAACTTGTTCTTTGTTAAAAATGACTTTTGCAGGCCCTTTTTAATCTATTTTACAACCTTCTAGTATGCGGGCAAAGTCATTTATTCATCACTGCTGAGATGTAAAACAATACAGCAGCCATTTAAAAGCTTAATGTTTGAAAATAAGTTTCATGTTTCGTTTTATGCGTGAGCAAAGACGATGCTTTCTACATTCAAGTATTTTTGTATGTATTTTAAGGGCTTGGATAGACACGAAACGCGACAGCAGCGACGCCTTGTGTCGCAACTGTACTGATATTTCGAGCGTCCGCGTCGATTAGCGATAAAGTAACATGGTCCTAACTTGCTTGATTTTAAAGAGAAAAAAAATATTGAAAAAATTAAATATCACTTGCTTACGGTGTAGAAAGACCTCATAAGATCAAAACCTGGATGCCTGCGAGATGCCATTATTGTTCTCAAAGGTGTGTGAAGTCTGCCTATTCGCACTTGGCTAGCGTAGTGGACTATGGCCTAAATAATTATTATTCTGGAAGGAGACTCGTGTTTATTAGTGGGCCAGCGATGGGGGATGATTATGATGAAATTAAATAAAGTACAGTTGCGCGGCGTCTACGCACGTTTCAGTGTGAACCTTTACAGTTCCCCGTAATAAACTAGGGGCGTCAGTATTATTATTAGTTCAATGGGGGCGTGTGGCCTAGTTTTGATAACGCATATCAATCACAAACACTTGATAATAACTGTAAAACCTAAGAGTCGAAATCTTGTTCTCTTAAGCGGAATTTACATTACATTACTTACGTAATACATGTATTACGAAATTAGACGTTTATAAGTGCAATCTATACTTATAAATAAAATTATAGTGTCTGTCTGTAATTTCGAAATAACTACCTCATATTAAGCTCATATGGTTATTTCAACGATACCAACACTGAATCACACGTTTTTAAAATTTTTGTCTGTCTGTCTGTCTGTCTGTCTGTCTGTTTGAAAAGGCTAATCTTGGGAAAGGCTGAACTGATTTTGACGGTGTCGGGGCGAAACGTGCGTCGAGAGTAGTGGAAAAGTCTTGTGTGGTGTTGCATGTGAATGGTGGTGGCAGTGCTTGCTTGAGAACTTGGCTTTATTGCTTGGTTGGGGAGGTAAGCGGTGCTTAGCTTGTAACTGCATGTTTGACCATACAGATTTATCCTGTTGGCGGATTATAGCAAAATAATTTTTAACTGTTTCTTGATTTTGACGGGATTTTCACAGACAAGTAGAGAATTGACCAGGGAGTAACATAGGCTACTTTTTTAACCGACTTTCAAAAAAGGAGTTGTGTTTTTCTACCTATATACACCGAAATCTCCGAGATTTCTGAACCGATTTGCGTTATTTCTTTTTTAATCGATAGAGGAACTTTGCGACATTGTTTCATAAAAAATTTGGAGCTCAACTCCTCAATCCTGATGCTGCAGGGGATCTGACCAATCCACGCGGGCGAAGCTGCGGGCATCAGCTAGTCTATAATGAAATTAACGTCGATAGTGATACTAATTTCACGCGACTAAATTCGTAATGTAAATTCCGCTTTAGTCGAGTTACACTAGGTATTCGAATCACCAGGCATCACCCCTAGAAAATTCCTACTATTGTGTGATCAATGGAAAGGGGGCATGACCCTCATCAATGAGGAAATAGGACTAAGGAAGAAAAAGAGAATAATTTTAGGGCCTCGATGGACGGCGCTTCCCTCGCATTGTGTGCCCAAGCCTTAGCCGTCTGCCGTTCAGATGATTCTGGGAAAAGAAGGCCGCATACCACACTGAGGGCTGCCATTGGGCCGTTCAGCGTCCGCTTGTCTCGTAAGCGGTGTATTTCTTCAGACCCGTTTTGTACTGCAGTGCCAGAGACTTTCATGATTGTTTGTTTTTTAAAACTGTCGTTTTGCGCTCACGATAGGTACGTAGTACCTACCTACTTTGGTATTATTTACTGTATCTTTAAAATAATTTTAGTAGGTAACTATTTCGTATTAAAACGCCAGTTATTGTAAATATTGATGGCACTATCTCAGAATCCTTCCCGTAAGTCCCAGGATTACAAAGTTTCAAGTTTCAACGCAATCGGATGAATGACGCACGAACGCATAGGTAACGAACAGACAGACAAACATCAATTCTTATTAATATAAGATAGGCAGGTACTAGATGATACCCGCGACTTCGTCCACGTAGATTTAGGTTTTTTGAAAATTCAGTTCAGGCGAAAAGAAGTCTAAGATGCAAAATTTAAGGCCACTATTTTTCAAATGACGTAGATCCTCCGAAAGAAATACATACTTCCATATATAATAATATTATAAATGCGAAGGTGTGTCTGTTAATCTTTCTCTCTGTTTTTCATCACGAAAAATCAAAGGATCGGTTTGAAACTAGTCGGGCTTACATCGACTAATAAGTACGTGTAACAATCTATACTTATAATGGAGATCACTCATGATAGTTAAAACGTTAAAAAATCAAAGAGTTCTCACGGGATTTTAAAAAGTTCGTTCGGACGAAGTCCCATCATTTAGTTTCAAATAAATCCTTGTGGTTTTATACCAAAACACCTAAGGTTGTGTATCGCCCTCATCGGTGGTAGGTAAGCTAATATGGAGCTCCATGCTTCGTACTCTTTTTATTGTTCAGTCACGAATGACCACAAACGCAACCGGGTTAGTACCTATTAACCTGTTCCATTCATTGAAACTACGCAGCGTTAAGGACTAGGTAGGTACAGGGTATTTTAATGTTTTCTTTTGGCTAGGGAATAGGAGTACCTACTAGGCCTCTAATGCAAAACAATCTTAGGTAGGTAAACTGGTAAAATTAGTATATTATGTCAGATATTATGTCCTATTTCACCGTCGCAGTTAATTGAAATGATATGCTCCCAAAATACTGACCAGAAAGCACCGAACCACTAGACTAATATTTGCAAAGAAGTATGACAATGGGACGAAAACTCAATGCTAAACATAATATAATTATAATATACGAAGCATAAATTTATATACCTACCTTCTTAGTTATACTTAATAACTATCTAGGTACCAAGAGCCACTAACCATGACGCGACAGAGGAAACGTAGGTGTAAATACATAATTAAATCCTACACTTATTACGTAGTCATACATTATTCATTCATTCAATCCTCTATAAACGCAAAACCTCAATATTTTCATCCATATGTTTACGAACATTCAGATGGAAACTCCATTGCATCATTTTGCGTAACGTAAACGTAGATAAATCGATTTTCCTGTGCCGCGACCGCCCGCCCTTATCCCCGTAAAAGTAGCACAGTTGTAGTGAACCAGGAAATGCCGGGCAGAACACACGCTCGAGGCTCCTAAAATCAGGCATATGCCGCCTACAAGAATAACTGGACGTACTTTTAATAAACAATGGATTTATGTAAAGTGCTTCTATCACTGTTGAATTGCAATGGTGACTCCGTGGCTTCTACTTCGCGTGCGCAGTGCTCCCAGGATTCACAAGGTAATAATAATAAATCCTACTAATATTATAAATGTGAAAGTGTGGATGTTTGGATGTTTGTTACTCAATCACGCAAAAACGGCTGAACGGATTTGACTGTGAAATGGATATACTTATACAATATACTGGATTAGCACATAGGCCACTTTTTATCCCGGGAAATCAAAGAGTTCCCACGGGATTTTGAAAAACCTAACGCAGACGAAGTCGCGGGCATCAGCTAGTATTAAATAATTAAAAATAACATTTTTATTAACCTGCTTTTGTAAATTTAGGTAGGCATTCAAATCAAGGTTACAAGGTTCCACAAGGTTACAAGGATATGTACACAGACTATAAATGGCGGCGATTTTTTATTTTATGGGTGATACGGATCGATCAGCATTCATGATCTATAATTAATTATATTATTAGGTATACACAGAACAACAATAGTTCCTACATCAGTGGGCCTACGACATTGGCTATACTCCGCGAAGGGAACTCAGTAACCTAGCAAAAAAAAAGGTACTCATTGCTCTTGGCTGGAACTCTTTGCCTAAACAACG
Organism: Maniola jurtina; assembly: GCF_905333055.1. Taxonomy (NCBI): domain Eukaryota; kingdom Metazoa; phylum Arthropoda; class Insecta; order Lepidoptera; family Nymphalidae; genus Maniola; species Maniola jurtina. Next base: position 8,312,766 of record NC_060040.1, on the reverse strand, counting down.
AGGAAGCGTGGCTGGTCTAAACCGATTTAAGTTCGACCAGTCCTAGGCTAGGGCCTAGGGAATAAGGGGTGGCTGCGATAAAGGCGTGTAGCCTAAAACAGCTCGGGATAGCGCAATACTTTTCGATTGGGTGATTGGGGAGTCAGCCTTATAGGACTGAAACATAGCTACGTGTGTCAAGAAAATTATTTCTAAGTACCTAGGTAGGGTAGGTAGGTACCCACTATTATACATGAAGGCGAACTTCCCGTTATGTAGTTTTATGACAACTTCCCATTCCTAATTTTTGGGTTCTTTGTGCGTTTGTATAGATCTAAAGTTGAGTTATCTATAATAATAAGGCTTTGAGTTTGAGGATGAGACGACAGCTGTGGAGCACGTGGAGCAGCAGCTGCGTAACGCCCGCGCTCAAGCAAGCTGCTCACGCACCTGCCAAATTTCACCGCATTTTTTTTAAAACCTCTATCAATTTAACAGACGGCATATTAGCATCTGCTCTGGGTTTTTTCCCTCTATTACGCAAAGCCGTGGTTATTAAAATACAATAACATCACTTATCTATAAGATACATTAATATTGTGCCTTGATAACATTCGATTTAAGCATTCGATACTTAAATCTGAGTTCGATAATTTAACAATCATTAGGATATCATATAGGTACATCATTATCATATAGGACGGACGGACGGACAGACGGACAACAAAGTGATCCTATAAGGATTCCGTTTTTCCTTTTGAGATACGGAACCCTACAAAAGAACATAATTAGTGGCACTCCTTGGCACTCATAAAAAATCCACGGTGGCAATTGGCACGTTGTGGCACTTGGAAGTAGGTAGGGTATACCTACTAGGTACCTACTACTAGGTAAGTACCTGGGTAAAATGCATACAAAATGAGATCTCACTCGCCATTTTAATTTTATGTGTGAACTGTCATGTCAAAAGTACGATTTTTGTCCTTATTTTGAAGGTGAACCGTACTTCTGACATGACAGTTGACGCATGAGTTAAAATGGCGAGTGAGTTCTCATTTTGTACGGACTGTAGCTACTTATAAAAATAACAAGAGACCCAAACCAACTTTGTGGCCGGGGCCGAGGGTTCTCAAAGTCAAAAGCAGAAGGTCCTTTTCCTTTATCATTGACAAAAAGTACCAAACGACTCGGATTTCTGGGATTCATTCAAATGTTCCAATATCCCGTTTCACTATGTCAAGTCATTGGAATTTAGAAACATCTATCGTCTATCGCGTCAATGTCGGTGCTGACTTTTGTAGCAAAGGCGCGCTTTTCGAGTGCGTGCAGTGAAGAGAATTTTTTTTTAGTCTAAGTAGATCCCCCTCGAGTCGGACCTCGTCGAGAAGGTAGGTACGTATCTATTTTAAAAGAAGTTTTTAACATTTTTCGAAAAAACTATACCGTTTACGAAATAATAATAAAAAGTGGTTAGTACAAATACTCTCACGTGACTTGAATTTCTCAGATACTAGATTCTCCGTCCTAAACTACCTACTAGATTCTAGAAGTAAGTATAGGTAGGTAGGTAAGTATTCGAGCATCGCGGCTAGCTACTCTGTGTATACTGTAGGTACTCAGTAGGTAACTGCTGCAGAAGATTGCATAATATTCTGTTTAGCAAAGCATGACGATATTGTGATCAACAAGGGAAATTATTGAGTTCGTTTGTAAAATGTAAACAACAAACACTGCCTCATGCAGGACGCAGTGTTGTACCTATTTATCTAAACGTCACCTATTACGTAAGTTAGGTAGGTAGGTTTATCACCAATCAAACTCAGTTTATCCATTCATTCTTACAACGACAACCGTGTAGCTGCTAGCCGCTAGCGGCAGTATTTTGTGGTATTTAATTTCTGAGGTAAATAACTGATTAACTAATACAAAATATTGATTATTTTTAATCGACATAATAATATTATCTATGATTCGTTTAGTCGTAGAATTTAAGTTCTTGAACGTTACTCAACTTGAAAAACGAAAACGTCACCTGTCAACTGCAGGTACCTAATGTCACAATAATTTATGGTATCCAAATGGCATGTACAATACCTACCTATCCAATCATCACAATCACCAACTAAAATCTAGTAACTATACTTTTTCAAAATCATATAAATTATAAATTGATAACTAATTCCTTATTTATTTTTTATTTTTAGTATGTTTTGATTGTAACTGTAAGGTACCTTCTCATTCATTAAATAAAAGTTTTTGTATTTTATCATAATAATGACCCATGATTTTAGGTACATAGGTAACTAGTAGGTACCCATGCCTACCTATTAAAATATATTTGCTTTTCCATTCCAGGAATGCAAAATGAAACGTCTTCCGAGGAACAGGATAATGAAGCAGCTGGGCCTGGACCATCCCGGATAAATAAAGGTAGACAACTTTATATTTTGTACTTCAGTATCATAAAACTGCTACCTAGGTTTCAAAAAGTTTGCTTATTATTTTTATCACACTACCTACAGAAAGATATTATATTATTACAGTTGAGTATTAAAGTCCATGATACAGCTATAAGTATAATATTTAGCAGTTTTGTGTTTGTCGGTTCATTGGTAGATAAGTTCATAGTTGCCAAATTACTAACTAATTAAGAATGTAGTGTACTTGTAGTGTATTGTTGGGTTTATCTTAGCGGTCCAAGCTCCGAGTGTCAAGCCTAGAATGTCAAATTCAATATGGTGGATATATTGACAACAATTTTTTTGGTTACTTTGAACTATGTATGCATATTTTATGTCTAATTACATAGATTGTTAGCGATTTGTGTGATATATCGAAGACTGGGTTCTTATTCTAAGATCGAAGATGACTGTTCTTCGAAAATTCGTAAAACGTAGCTAGAGGGGAAGCCCACCAACTGCCAGGCTTAGCTAAGCGAGGCGGGTGGTAAGCCCAATTGTTTGAGATCCAATCTAATAATTTTTATTCTTACTTATTAGAGAAGTTGGACAGTTAGAAATATAAGTTTCGCCTTTGTCTCCTTATTTAAGTAGTAGGTACCTAACTAGCATTATGTACATTATTACGTAGGTACTTATTATATAAATCATTTTCTCGTAGCCATGTAAATACCTACCTACCCTATGAGCTGACTTGAATAGATAGCAGCTACAGCAATAGTTGTCTAGCAATGCCCATAAATAGGAATATCTATCACAATTTTGTTATATCCACATGAAACAAAGAGTATAATAATAATAAGGACCTATTAGAAAAAGGTAACAATACAAAACTATGTAACATAATAGGTGCCTACATATACAGAGTAGGGACAATTAAAAAAAAAGATTAAATACAGTAGGTATAAAGAAACCATCAAATTGTTGGTTTTGTTGGGCTACATAACATAAAATAGGTGTTTAGTTTAGTAAAATTGTACTTACAATTAATAAAATGTAGCTCTTTGTTGACGTTTATTAAATAACATAAACAGCTGATAGAATAGTTGGCACTGGTCTGGTAGACGCGGAGTGGAGTGGTGGACGGCGGCGGGCGCGGGGCACCGGGCGAGTCAGTAGTCTTGGCAAGTCATTCGGAGCGATTTGAATTTCGAACGTAGCATCGCGGTGCGCGCCACAGACCATTTCTGAACGTGGCACACGTACGGCTTGCTCGGAGCGCCACCCGTACAATTCCGTTTTCCATCGATTCCACCGACAGTTGCGATTTCGCGCTCATGGAAGAAGAGTTGTGTTGTTAGTTTTATTATCGGTTTTTCCTAATTAAAGTGAGAGTGAGAACAATAACTGTTGATAGTTGGGAGTTGATGTGCCTAGGTGTTTTAAGTGGATTTGCCCCGGTTCCAAATGGATTCAATAAGAGGTGATTTTTATTTTTACATTAACCTAACCTACCTATTTGGGTAATTTGTGTGATTCGAAACGAGGACAACGTCATTACATTGACTTTCCTGTTGATAACCGTTCACGTATTTAAAGTTACGGAATGAGTTTTACAATTAATACGCTTTATTTAGTACTTATTACATTTTAGGTTATTCTTCCAAATCATGGTCTTTTTTCAACGACATCGACAGTTATCCATAGGCACCTCCTTTATTACTAAATAATATAATGGAAGGTTATTGAAAACTTGAAAAAAAAAAAATGCTGATTTCATTGACATAGCAAGAAGCTAATCAAACAGCTTGTTCTTAATTTAATAATACTTAAACCAAGACAAGATTGCAAACAGCTGTTTGAGGTCTGAAAGTAGAATATCAACTGCTGTCACATTTCAAGAATTGCATTTTGTTTTTATTTCAATTCCATCCTATTTTAACTTGGTACCTACTTAAATAAATTTTAAATAAGGAAAAAATCATAACCTAGGTACTAGAATTGACAAGAATTTTGAAAAACTTCTTTACTTTTAGGAAATTCAGTGCTTAAAATAAAGCTTTGAATCCACGCCCAGTACTTAATATTTTACACAAAGTATTTCTTTATTTAGAGCTGATATAAGTATGTATACTATAATATATCACAAAATGTGTTATGTAGCGCCATCTGTTGATGAAGTATTGAAACTTGTACACTCAGCTACAATAACAACTTATATTTTAAATAAAAAATATCTATTTAAATAGGAATGCGAGCTGTTTTAAATAGTAAACTTTGTATTAAGTAATTAAATTTATAAAATTATTTAAAAGTTATTTTTTCTGGCACATCTTAGTTTTAATTAAAATGTAAACCCATACAAAAAGTAATAATATTGTTTTTGCAATATTTCCTATCTAATCTAGTAAGTGCCTTTACACTCCTAATTGTATATTGTACTCGCATGTACATATCAGTCATTATAGATAAGTTAAGCTATCATCATTATAATGTGAAGTATGTTGATTCTTAGAAATGATCAAAATCACCATCATAATGATAATATCAAAACTTTTATGATATATATGACAGAAAACTGTCATATACACTGTAAAAAATATAAAGGTGTCAAAAGTTAGCTAGTAGGTAATTAGTACCAGATTAACTATTTCTATGATTTTTTTGTAGTTTAGCTGCCATTTTTTGAAGCACACTAGACTTGAACAAGTCAAAAGGTGTGAGAAAAATAAAAATTGTTATTTCTACTAATTTTAAAGAGGTAAAGTAAGTTTGTTTGTAGGAAGTAATCTCTGGAACTACCTACTTATGAAAAATGAAAAATGAAATGAATATGAAAAAATGATTATGATTATGATTATTGATCATGATTATTATGTACTCATTATGTACTAAACCAATGTTGAAAATTCTTTTAACAGTAGAAAGCTACATAAGTCCTGAGACATAATATATAATTTATTCTCAAAAATTAGAGATCCCTACTTTGAAAATTTTCATAAGCTACCCATGCGAAGCCAGGGTGGTCACTATCTTTCCATAGTAAAACATGAGCCTGTAACTAGTAAATTAAAATACTTATTTACTTATCTCCTTTGTTTGTGAAATCTTTCTAGCAATACATAGTGTAGGCACAGTTTTAGATCTAAAAACTTTAGCATAGGTTTGATGTACATAAAGGTATAATAATAATTAATTAAGTCTAGGTACCTACTTAAGTTATTACTTAATCATTTTGTTAGAGTTACAATGTACAACTAACTAGTCATAGTACAATTTGACCTTGTCTACCCAACTGAGCCCCAATTTAGTGCCATGACCTCACAAGTTCTGAATGTGTGAGTTTAATTGGCTAACCAATATTTTGGCTCACTCCTTGGATTGAAAGTATTACAAACATACTTAATAATATTGAAAAAATTGAGTACCTAATAAAAGAAAATAATGAATATTATGATTAATATAGGTACTTAATTAGGTATGCTAAAATTATAATAACTAACAACTTACACATAATATGTACTTAACTAAGTACATAGTTCTTAATATATTGCTGTAGTAGCCCTGCTAGCGCCATCTGTTTTTAGGTTGTTTACAGTCACAACTTCCCTGAAGTTTTAATCACAAAGATATTTTTTTTAGTAAACATTACTTACACATGTCCTAATAATTACATGACAATGTTTTTGTTAATATAACATGATAGTATTTAGTTATGTAGATTTCAGTTTTATTATGTATCTGTTGAAGGTTTTGGGACTCTATATTTATAATTTAAGCAAACTAAATAGGTTGTACCTACCTATAATTGACAGTTGACACATATATTAGTGAGCCCATGCCCGTTTGGCTTCGCTTTTTCCCGCCAATTTCAATGTAGGGACCTTCAAAAGAAGAGTGAATGAATAACACTTGCCCATCTGGCTTCCATTTTCTCGTCTGGCTTCCCTTTTCCCAGCCAATTTCAAAAGAAGAGTGAATATGCACCTTTTAGGTAGGCACGCTTCGCTTAAGGCTGCATCATCACCTACCATTTGGTGTGATTCTCCCACTACACCTTTTCAGGTCCAAATTGTTTGCTGGGCGATATAAGAGGTATGTCAACGTTACCCTTTTTGGTGCGAGGTCGCCATTCTAGCACCCAAAGTCTACTGGTTCCTTGAACTACAACCCCACCCATTGCTACCTTCAGCTTCGCAACCCGTTGAGCTATGTCAGTTACTCTGATTCTTCTTTGTACATTGCACATATCCTCAATTCTTATTGGATCACAATAACTATACAAAAACTAAGTATTCACTTTTCGAAGACTGTCAAGAACTTAGGAATTTCGGACAAGAAGACATCTTGAAGCTATCCGAATGCTGCTCAGCCGTGTTAGTTGAATTCATCACCTAATCTTTTTCTCGAAATTAGACTTTTCTAGCTGGATCGATTATTATTATACTACTTACTCTTACGCCCGGTTACAAAATGGATCAAAATAGATCGATTATTATTATTATTATCATTCAATACTTTATGTAATCATGAACTCTTACTATAATAGGTTTTTACACTGTTGTATAACCTAAGGCCCGGTGTCCATTAAGCGCAGAGGAGAGATTTGTACAAGTGGATCAATCAGATTTTTAAAGATGACGACGACGATATGATAATTTTTTCGCTTCATCTATTAATTATGAATCTGGTCGACTGAACACATCTCTCCTCTCCGCTTAGGTGTATACCGCGCCTTAACAACTCTGCGGCCGCGGGAAACTATAGGTTAGAAACACTTAGAGAATGGAATGCAGCCCCGCAACTATGATCGTGGGAGTTAGGAGTATCATTATACGAAGCGTCTTGTCGGCGCTCGCGGCTAGTGGCCTTACATTAACGATGTCTTCCTATTCGGTACATATCCGAATAATTCATCGATATTTTAATAGTCGACCGTTTCATTGCACTATAGCTCTTCATCACGGTTCATTCATATTCGAAAATAGCTGATGCTGTTGGTCGCTTTCATTCATTCAGTTTTATATTCAACAGGACGCTTTGTAAATAATCTCCCCATCTGGCGGATGTTCATTTCCTCTGATATCGCTTCCGGGCTATATCCTTTGGGTTTGTTTTTCTATCTTTTATGATGACAAGCAGTGTTTAATTGTTTATGTAGGCTCGTAACTTCGTAGGCGAATTGACTCACTCATAAGAAGGACTGTTTCTGTTCAACACATTAGGTAGGTACAAAGGTTTCTTAGGAAATAGGTAGGCAGCTATGTCAATTAAAGGGGAGTGGTCTACAGACCTAGTGTTGACTGTCACGACGTGTGACGTTTTGCTATTCTCTACCTTCATGTAAAACTTTATGGATACAAAAATTATATTCTCAGAGACATCTGAGAATATAATTTTTGTATCCATAAAGTTTTACATGAAGGTAGAGAATAGCCAAACGTGCGAAGCTTCTTAGAAATTCAGAGCGACTTAGATCTTATTAGAATTTTTTGTGTCTAGCTGCCTATGCCTATACATAGTTATAAACTCCTAGTAACGGGCGGACTGCGATAATGAAATGAGTATGCGTACACAGATTTCCGCGTTAGCAAGAAAGAAGTTGACTCACGAGCTACATACAATAAGCTTACCTACTATTTACTCCTCATTTAAAAGGGATTACTTTAGGCTACTGGCGAATATGGGCTAGATGCACGAGTTTCCAAGAAAAAGCTAATTCAGGAGTGCTTACAAAATGTTCCGTGTCCAAGATTTAAGCGAATATTATGGGAAGCTTGTGCGATTCCAAGAAAAAGAGTTAATTCAGGAGATAACGTGGCTTGTACATAGGTATAGAGTTATAAACCGGTGTACAGTGTAGGTATACAGTATACATAGTGCTGCGTAGGTGCTACAGGCGAGGCATTGGAATTCGAAAGCCGACCGCCGACCACCCATAGGCATGAGAACACGGCCGCGTCCCCTTCCCCACGGCTCGGCGCCGCCTCTCGCCGCTCTCTTAAGACACAATGCTGAATTTCATTTGCTCTTAACGTGCTATGGACCTTGGATGCGAGGCCCTTTTGTTTTATTTTCCTTGTCCGCTCTTTTTATCCCGAATGAAACACATGTCACAGCATTGAAATATTGTCATTATTTAAAAGCTTTTGATCTGATCTGGTTATTTCGCTTCACTTCTTAACTCGTGCCTGCTCAATTTTTTCGCTCATGCCACATTGATTATCAAAACACGTTGGAGATTGTTTATCAGCGTTTGTGGATCTTAATGGTAGTTATTAGTTAGTTAATTAAGCGAACATACAATAACACTAATCATTTCTAAATGAGGAATGCATTCATTATTTGTGAGTTAACTTTTTTGTTTTGGAAATTAGATGGAAGGGACCAGAACATACATTCCAAGAATATGAGGTCTACTTTGATCTAAATGAAAAGGTAGTTCTGAATGCGTGATAGTAGGTAGGTAGGTACCTACCTAATAGGTTGTCAGAATTTTTAGCCCTGACCAGTCACCCCGGGACCCGACAGCCGACAGGGTCCGCGTGGACAACCTCGAGATGAGAATTTTTAACGCAGAGCGTTCAGACGTCACTCACATAGCTATATCTGCCCCTACTACTACTAACTACTACTACCAGAGTACTAGAGCTAGTAGTAGAGTAGTGCTAGAGTTACTAGAGTAAGTTCGCCTAAGTCCAACAATAGATTAATAAGGGCTAGTAAAGAAGAAGTAAATTCGCAGCCTAGATTTCAGTTCACATTTCCAACAAAAATTTTCTTAACAACTTTGATCCTAGCCGCATTAGAATGGGAACATCTAAATTAAATGCATTAAATTTTGACAGCTAACAATGTATTTGTACCTCTACAGACAACTAAGTACCGTCCGCATTCCACAGCGTCACTTTTTATTTGGTACAGCTTAGACCCGCCCAGCAGTACCGCCACATTCCAAAGGCCCTTTTTTACGCTGTGTGGTCGCGGTTTCCGCTGAAGACGGCAACGTCGCGTCTCAAATATGAATGAAATCCGGTCGCCGGTGAACGGAGCGGCAACCTCGCCCCAGACGCTCGCCTGATTGAGAACTGCGAGCTACATCTCTCCCGCGTCGTCCCTCGCATTCCTCGCCTTGTTTACCGTCACATGTAGTCGATCTAAGTATGCACCAGTGGACCGATAGTACCAGAGCCGCTTGAATCGCGGTGGTCATACTTATTTCACATCTGTTAACCACACGTGATAGTTAACACCATCCGTTTATTTTAAAAAAATTGTTTAGTTCATGTTGTGTGGGAATAAATTGGTTCATGCGACCGGTTTTTTTTAGATTTTTAATCATTGGCTTCTATTATTGAATTCTTCTTGAATTTTCAAGGGAGTTGTCAGGAAATCTGATTCTGTTGTGAACAGTGTGATAAGTCTTTGGGGAAGTCAGAGACTTTGATACGGAGAAATCTTTGTGCAATGTTTATTTAGCTATTAATTACCATAACAATGCCCCCAAAAATGTAACAGCATGGGGGACCCCAGCCTATAGACTACCACACAGCTGTGCAAAGCTCCCCACGTAAGCCAAACTGAACCCTCCTAAAAGCAAGCACGCATGCGCAAACTGCTCCGTCAATGTCGCCCCAACCCTCTGCGACACAACAAATGGGGAAGCTGACGATGCTAGTGGTTCGTCGAAAATCGTCAGTAAATTCTGAAAAAATCAAATACAATTCCATACTACTCGTGATAACCGAACTTGAAATGTGCGTTTCTTGTGTTACCTGAAAACTGAAGTGAAAAATTGAACCCTCAAAATGCCGATACTAGTCGATCGCAAGCTTAGAAATGGTAAATATCGATCGGTATTTCGCGGCCATTACCCTGGGCCTGGTGCTATGTTTGTGTTATTGTTTTCAATTGGAATTTATGCCCTCTTGTAAACCGGAATTGGTATGTGAAATAACTCTTAAGAATAATATCCATGACTAACCTAGGACTGACAAAACATAAATAAACGTTTAAGCCATTATTATTTATTAACTACCCTAATTAAGTTGTTTTTCTCATCGTTTTGATAAATTTCCTATCTATTTTAGTTAAGTGAACCCAAAAGTAATTAAGTCCTACCTACATAAGTAGTAGGCTTGCAAGTCTATACGATAATATTAGTCTCAACACCCTATGAATAAATTATTATCAAGAGCATTATTTCTAACCCAAACACTTTTGAGATTTTACCTTTTGTTTCCATTAAGATTTTCAATCAGTTTATTCTACCATAAAAATTTTAGAAGTCAGGAGTAATGGCCGACTAATAAAAATCAATTAAACTATCACGTAAAATAACTATTTTTAAGTTTATTGGGCTTTAAGACTAAAACACGTCAAAGAAAACTTTTACGATGCTTTTTTAGTAGGTAGGTATTCAGAGGAAGTGTAACAATTTCGAAAATAGGAGTTTTGAAAAACATCAATAGGCCTGAAACTTAGAGAAGAAAAATTGATTACGGTCGTCGGGTGCATGCGCACTGAGTGCACGTACGAGGGCGGGAGGGCGGGAGGGCGAGGAGGGACGGGAGGCTGCGGGAATGGAATGTCGATGACGCAGCCGGACCGCAATGGCCGCGAACTTGTTGTTATGTGAACTGTTTGAACACTTGTTTGCTGCTTTGCCTTATAGTTTACACCTTTCTCACTTACACGATGTCTCTAGTTAATATAGGATGAACACAGATTTGTCTGGAATACTGGATGGATGAGACATGATGCTTAGGGTGCGTCTCCACTGAAGACGTGTGTTTTGATCAATCAGACTATTGGGGAATGACGTGATATGGAATGCCTTTCCGGCTTCTGTTTTCCCCTCCTTTAATAGATCTTCAAATCAAGATTGAAAAGGCATCTTCTAGGCAAGCGCGCTCTATCTTATCTGCATAGTGATTGCAATCAAGCACTGGTTTACTATTTTTATTGTAAGTCGGCGGATTTCAATTTTCGCTAAGGCCCGATGTAACCGGTGGCCTTACTCTTGTGTGGATAATGGATATACTCTATAATGGGTAGTAGAAGAATAATCCATTAATTTTGTCACAAAGCCTTTTTTTCATCAACTGCTTGATGAAGTTCATCATATTTGTGTGCTCAATTCCCACTGTGGTGAAGTCACGATATTTACCCTAATATTCACTTATCCTAATTATGTCAACCAACAGTCAACCTATGTGAGTGAGGAGTATAGAGTGTATCCAAAAGTTTAAAAAAGTCATGTTCCAAATTTTTCGTTTTTCTCCTCCATTCAACTCTATTTTTAACCCCCGACCCAAAAAGAGGGGTGTTATAAGTTTGACGTTTGTATCGTTTGTATTGTAGGTGTATCTGTCTGTGGCATCGTAGCTCTCACTAATGAACCGATTTTAATTTGTTTTTTTTTGTTTGAAAGGTGGCTTGATCGAAAGTATTCTTAGCTATAATCCAAGAAAATCGGTTTAGCCGTTTCAAAGTTATCAGCTCTTTTCTAGTTACCGTAACCTTCACTTGTCGGAGGTGTTACAAATTTTTAATTTACACTTGTCTTATCATTAATTGTTCTTGGTTGCCACACCGTGGCATTGACCATTTTGTGAAATTGCCTTTTGTGAATCCTTCACCTGTAATATTTGACGTAAACAAGGAATCACAATTAATTCGCTATAACCTGCCAAACGGATTTATGAATTGTAAGTAGGTAGGTATATCAAGGACTTTCGCAAAGTATCGCCTGCTTCTATCTATCTTCTATGTTTCACGTACCTACTTCATGGACATTGCCAGAAGTAAATATGGTTTCGAAGAATGTGCTGACTTATAGTCTTATCAGTACTTCATTGTCCAAGAATACCTATCATATCGTTTCTATGCTTTCTCAGAAAAATGATATTGCATAACAGTATAAAACATACTATTTACTTGAGTAACACATTAATAAGCGTTTAAAAGTCTAATAAGGACCTTGTTTTGCCTGTGTACCTTGTTACAAGTTACACAAGCAAAAATACGAATCAAGCAGAGTAGTTTTTTTCGAGTCCACTTAGTTAATAAATATAAAAGAATTTTAATCTTATTGTTTGTGCTTTGGTTTTAAATCACAGTGTCTATAAAGATTGTTTTTCTTGGTTGCAGTGCCTGCGAATAACGCGTCGCCGATAGCCGCCGAGATGCTGGCTCACTTGCTCAAGACGCGCCCGCCCCTCGGTCAGCTGATGCTGGTGGCGCCGGGCTGCGACTCCAACCCCGGGAGCCCATCAACCTCGCCCACCGCAGTCTCGCCCTCCTCCTCCGCTGATAAAATTGACAACCGTGATCCTTTCGTGATCTACCCGGACGCGCCTGACATGCGCCGCGAAGAGGAACGGCTCAAGACTTTCGACAAATGGCCCGTTACATTTCTATCGCCTCAGCTTCTCGCGAGAAATGGATTCTATTATCTGGGCCGCGGAGACGAAGTAAGATGCGCATTCTGTAAAGTCGAAATTATGAAATGGGTGGAAGGCGACGATCCCGCTAAAGACCATCAGCGCTGGGCTCCGCAGTGTACGTTCCTGAGACGCCAGGCCAGCTCCGGCAACGTGCCCATGGAGTCCTCGCCCACCACCGCCGGCCGCGACGAGTGTGGAGTCCGAGCGGCCGTTACACCCAACCCCATTCGTATGCCGGGGCCCGTTCACCCTCGCTACGCTTCCGAAGCTGCCCGCCTCCGAAGTTTTTCCGATTGGCCGCGGAGTATGCGCCAGAAACCAGAGGAACTCGCCGAAGCGGGCTTCTTCTATACCGGCCAAGGTGACAAAACTAAATGTTTTTACTGCGATGGTGGGCTTAAAGACTGGGAAAATGACGATGTCCCATGGGAGCAACATGCGCGTTGGTTCCACCGCTGCGCGTATGTACAGCTGGTTAAGGGCAAGGAGTACATTCAGAAAGTGATCTCGGAGGCCAGCGTCATCCCCGCCCCTGCGGAGGACAAAGAGCCGAAAGCTCCGCCCTCGACGTCCGTGGAGAAGCCGAGCGAGAAGGAGGCGAGTCCGGTGGAAGACACGAAGCTGTGCAGGATCTGCTACAACGAGGAGCGGAACGTGTGCTTTGTGCCGTGCGGCCACGTGGTCGCGTGTGCGAAGTGCGCGCTGTCGACGGACAAATGCCCAATGTGCCGAAGGACGTTCACGAATGCAGTGCGTCTCTATTTCTCGTGAGATGGCTCCCTCACAAGACTTGTTGCTAGTCACTTCCCCGGGCGGCCCTGCGCGTGCTGAAACCACGCCGACTACCGCAACTGTGATTTAACATTTCGTGTAATTATATATTTAAAAAAAGCGGTGGGGCAACTGTAGTAGTTCGGGTAACAGAAAGAACACACAGGAGTTAATTGTAGATGTTGAAATGATTATAAATTATTTATTGTTTAAAAGTAAAATGTCATTAATTGTAAATAAATCTATTGTAAATATTAGCTTATCATTTTGTCCCACCGACAAAAATGAAAGTCTTAAACTTTCTAATGCAATTGCAAAGTCGTCATGCATTTATTAACATAATCTAGTAAGCTTCATAGTAGTCGACACAGCAGAGCTATAAGGCCCAGTCTCCATCTAAGCGGACAGGTGAGGAGAAGTGTTCAGTCAACCTATCAGATTCATAAGAAAAAATAATCACATCATCTTCTAAAAATCTGATTGGTTGACCGATCTCTTCTCTGTTCTGCTGAGGTGGAGCCTGGGTCTAACGATAGTACACTGCATAATTCCTAACAAACTAATAATTTCAATTTAGTGCACTAAATGAGTGACTTTGTTGATTGCATTACAAAAGTATAATGAACATTTAATTTTCCATTAATGCAAAACAGTAATTGAATTGTTTAAGTAATTTGTTTATAATTTGCAAAATAGGGTCTGCACAAGTAGGTACGTATGAAATTTATGTTAGTGCAGTATTAAACTTAATAAATGACTTGATGTTAACAATTGTTCCTGTAAATAGTTTATTTTGACAATAACGGGAAAAGTAAAGTATTAGGTAGACATAACGATAAGTGGAGAAAAATAATATGGTAAAACATGCTCAGAAATTATTAGCCAAAAATATTTTTTATAGGATCTATAAAAGTGAATCTAGTAATAAAAATTCCGATACGAATATCGGGAGTTTATTAGTGGATTTACAGAAGATCTGCATTTAAATTTCATTAATATAATTCTTATATCACAAAACTATTTAGACATGCGAAATAATAATTGGACATTACAAAGCACATATTTAATTACTTAATTAATAACAATTCATATCATGTAATATTCACGTAATTGATAGTATCACAGAACTGATTTTTAATTTTTAGCCTTAACATTTAAATATATCACTGAAATTGATTATTCAGAGAATTTATAAGAGTCACATTCAATAATGTTTTTGTCATAGTTAATTATTATTTCTTCCTGTTGATGTTATTAATAAAGATAAAAATGTTAAATAAATTTTTGTTTCATTTTCAAAATACTAGAGGTATGTAAGTAAGCTTGGAATTCCCCGAGCACAGGAAGGAAACTATCAGGCATGCAGGTTTCTTCACAATGTTTTTCTTCACCGTTAAAGGAAGTGATAATAAAATTGCTTAAAACGCACATAATTCTGAAAAGATAATGGCACGTGTCCGGGATTGAACCTCGGATCCCCCAAATAAAAGGCCGACGTATATTTTTTTTGTTTGGTGGGAGGCTTCGGCCATGGCTAGTTACCACTCTACTGGCAAAGCCGCGCCGCCAAGCGATTTAGCGCTCGGTACGATGCCGTGTAGAAAACTGGAGTATGGATTTAATGAAAACTGCCATATCCTTCCAGGTTAGCCCGCTTCAATCTTAGACTGCATCATCAGTTGCCACCTGGTGAGATTGCAGTCAAAGGTTAACTTGTATCTGAATAAAAATAATATATACGTACCTATAGATACCATACCAGCTATTCCTGCTTCTATCTATAAATAACAAAAATGTTAAGGAGGCTTTTTTTCATGCTGATTATCATCTGCACTGACAGGTCAATCTCTACCTCTGTACTTTCATTATTGTTTACTAGCTGATGCCCGCGACTTCGTTCCCGTAGCCGAATCCTTCCAGTAGTTATTGCGCGAAAGAGTACCTATCTAACATCCATACATACATACAAACTTTCGCGTTTATAATAGTAGGATGAACATACGCATTGTTTGCATCCCGGAATAACTGACTAGGCTACGCGATGGTCGCCATGGCTAAGGCCTAGCGTAAGAAAAAGCCAGGGCAGATGTGATTGGCGCTGGCTGGCTATTTAATGTTATCCTTCCAACTAACGAAGTACAACCGGCCCCAAGGCAGGGGTCTACGGAATCTAGTGGAAAATCGCAGCACATGGGATTCTACTGCATCTTATTGATAGATTAGTGGTGTGCCTATACATATTTAATAGTATAAACGCGAAAGTTTATCCGTCTGCCAGTCTGCTAGAGTTTACGGCCCATCGGTTTAACCAATTTTGGCACACAATTATCTTGCATCAGAGAAACACTCTATGCAACCCAGGACGTGCGTAGACAAACAATAATAAATTAGTCCCGGAAAATTAGAGTTCGATATTAATATTATTTAGGGAAACGAAAAAGCTTCATCCAAATCGGTTAATAACTATCGCAAACTTTCATATTCACAGCAATATTTTTATATGTAAGCTTATGGTAAACTTACTAAGACATAAAAAAGTTGTATTTTCCCAAATTGAATCCCAGTCCCGAATAGTCTAGTATAGAATGACCGTCACGAGTCAAATTCAGAAATTTCAACGCGTCGAATTGAAAACCTCCTTCTTTTTGGAAGTTTGTTAAAAAGTTTGGTGAAAATTCAGAAAAAAAACAAAAAAAAACATGGTAATTTTTTATTTATTCTTCCAAGCTCCCGTTACATACCTAAATCACGAGATCTTATTGCGATAATTGCAATCACAACAGACCATCATCAGTAGAAGTAGAACAGGCAAGACTTACTGACAGCCACTAGGTACTATTAATTCTCTAAAATCTGACCAGAAATACAATATAAAAAGCTTGCTCTGGGGTGCCACTAGTATATGGTCTATGGTCATTAAGTATATGGTCTTGTATATAGAATAGTTCCACGGGGTTTACGTAATATGGCGAGGTATTTTATTTCTCTGGTAAGACTTTAATATTGTAGACTTTTGGTACGTACTGTCTTGGTGATTGGTGATTCCTTAATTCAGTTAATAGCAATGCTTGCGATCATTGCAATACACACCTCATATACACATAATATGATAGTTTATATTGATATTAAAGACTGTACGTATTTGCTGCCCTGTTGCAGTAATTCTTGCTTGAGTTTATTTATTTCTTTCATCATCTCTTCGTCCGAAGCAATGGATTCTTGTATTTGTTTGCATTTGCGTAGAAAATCTACGATGAGTTTCTGACCTTCCGACGTTTCTTCTGTCTCAACGGAGGATTCCACTTCAAAAAGGTTCGTCTCCAGCTGGGCTTGCTTTGCTTCTGCATACTGTAAAGATGGAAAATACTAAATACTTATCGAATCGTTAATAGTTGAATCGTATATGGTATGATGTTAATTTACCTATATCATCCCAAGTCCCAACCCACACACTGAAATAACTGAAAATAGTTCGCGCAAAAAAGTAGTCGAATCTGAAGTTGTATTTGCAACATGGCTTCTTCAATTTTGGAATGAAAATGTCAAGTATACTGTAGATAGCCAGAGTACCTTATAAGTAGCCGAAACGAGAACGAAATCTAATCAGCCCGAATACACGCTATCTGTCCCCTACCCTACCCTAGTATACCCCAATGTTTTTGTAAAGTATAAAGTTAGAAGCTCTCGAAGCTACTGAATGAAGCGAGCCTTCGCCATACACAAATGGCAAAATGTGAAGGACCAAGGACCTGTCAATATACCATCATTATTTACTCACATTTCGCAAAATAAAGAATCATTTCATTTCGCATCATTCAGGCCGATAGGAGGGAAGGGTGGAGGAGCGTGCTTCCGTAAAACGAAGGTCGAAAAAGTGAGCTGAATGAAGGAAACGGAGTGTGTCTCTTGGCGTAGCTCATTTTAAAAAACAGTCTGTTAAAAGTTAATAACTTACAGCAAGGTAAGTTTATTTCTTTCTATTAAATGACAACTTACTAGCATAATAGACACTTTCGTTAAAAATTTAACCTTATGTTTGCATTAAGTAGCAAATCATAATATTCCGCTACAATTTTTTTACTTATAAGCTTTTAAAATTTCGCATACCTACTATTAAAGTTTCACTGGAATATCTTATGGTCGTATAGTTTTTAAAATCAAACGACCGTTTATGGCTGTCTAGATACTTCCTTAATATATATGTATTTTATATTCCTTCATCATCATCAGCCTGTGGAAGTCCACTGTTGAACATAGGCCTTCCCTTATAGGGGAAAAAATCAAACGCCTTGCGATCTACTGGTATATCCTTCTACTGGCATGTGAGCTACTGGCAGAATCTCGCTAAACATGCGAGTACCTCGACTTTGCTAGTAACTAGCATGTTTTTGTACTGGCTTAATTTTTAGCTGTTTTTTCTGACCTTAATAATAGAGTCCGGCAAATCAGCCAACTTGGCAACATGCAGCCCCAGCGAGTGTGTGGCGGGCCCCGGCAGTATCTTGTGCAGCAACAGCAGCTGTTGGTCCACCACGGACGCCTCTGCGTGCGAGTTCACTATGACGTTGGGGTGCAGGCTCGGCAGGCGAGTCAGCTCGTGGTAGTGGGTCGCGAACAGGCAGAAGCACTTGCTTTCGGTTGCTAGTTTCCTGGTAAAATAGAACAGCTATTTAGGGTTTCTTATTCGAAAGCTGCTAACTAGACCTAATTACTGAGCCTCCACTGTCCGTCTGTCAGCGTGTATCTTGTGAACCGTAATAGATAGAGAGTTAAGCATTTCACAGACTATGTATTATTTATATATTGCCGCCATAGTAACAAATTGTAAAAATTTCAAAATGGCTGCCATGAAATTGAAAAAAAATTAAAAAGTGCTATTTCTTGTATGATGTTACGGAACCCTTCGTGTGCGAGTCCGATTCGCACTTACCCGTTTTGTTTTATATACGACGATCATGCTTAGTAAATGCAAGGTTGGAAGGCGATACCTATATACTCTTGCGAAGGTATTTAGGTTATAGGTACATGGCAGGAAACGCAGACACCGGAAGGGCATTTCACACGTAAGCAGTTCGTGAACATATTGAATTACTTTTATCCCGGAAAATACTGCCCGGTGATTTGTCCATGTGGGCAAAGTCGCGTGAATCATCTAGTATTTGATACTTACTCAGCGATAGCCCACGCAATGCCGCATCCCTCATACGTCGAGGTTCCTCTTCCAAGCTCATCCACCAGCACCAGAGAATCTGGAGTAGCCGTCTGCAAAAAAGAATTGTTTTGTTTTAACACCTGTACTGTTTTATTTTGGGTTGAGTATGCTGGGTAGGCCCTACTTGGCCTTCACAGCACCTTTTTTGGAGAGTGACTAGTTTTTTAGGGTTCCGTACCTCAAAAGCAAAAACGGAACCTTTACAGGATCACTTTGCTGTCAGTCTGTCTGTCTGTCCGTCTGTCGTGTCTGTCAAGAAAACCTATAGGGTACTTCGCGTTGTCCTAGAATCATGAAATTTGGCAGGTAGGTAGGTCTTATAGCACAAGTAAAGGAAAACATCGGAAAACTGAATTTGTGGTTACATCGCAAATAAAAATTTATGATATCTAACACTACTTACTCGCAGTATAGCGGCGGACTCGATCATCTCCAGCATGAAGGTGCTCTGGCCCTTGTCCTCGCGGTCGGCGGCGCCCACGCGCGCGCACAGCGCCCGCAGCAGCGGCAGCGCGGCGCGGGAGGCGGGCACCGGGCACCCGGCGTGCGCGAGTAACGCGGCCACCCCACATGAGCGCATCCATGTCGACTTGCCGCCCATATTCGCGCCTGTTACTATGTGCATTAGGCACGAATCTGTAAACATTTGCGGTTTTTAGGGTTCCGTACTTCAAAAGGAAAACGGAACCCTTATAGGATCACTTTGTTGTCTGTCTGACTGTCCGTATGTCGTGTCTGTCAAGAAAACCTATAGGGTAGGTATTCCCGTTGACCTACAATTACAAAATTTGGTAGGTAGATGAGTCTTATAGCACAAGTAAAGGAATAAATCCGAAAACAGAGAATTTGTGGTTACATCACAAAAAAAATTATTTACTAAATCACATATAGATGGCGCTGTTGCGCCATCTATATGTGATTTAGTAAATAAATTTTTTTTGCTTAACTTGCTGTGTTGCACATAAAAATATTAAAATATCTTGTACGATGGTACGGAACCCTTCATATGCAAGTCCGACTCGCACTTAACCTTAGTTTTTCCCTTATGGTTCAAGAACAGAGGTTCAAGCCAGAATTATATTGTAGTAATGTAACTAATACAAAATATTAAAGTGAAGGCTGATTAGTGATTACAGAGATTATTGCAAGGTTATAGGTTATGCACAAATACAGAGGTTATCTAATAAAAATGATAATGTTTTTTTTTTTTTTTTTTTACAGAATAAGAATAAGAAAAATTTATTGCATGCACTGTGTACATGTTTAGGTGTTGTATATTTATTAGTTCTTACATATCTTATTACTTATCTTATTCTTAAATATCCTGCTTACTATACGCTGTCTACACTCTACATGTATATAATATTATATATATTATTAAAAAAGTCGCGCGGCAATAAAAAATATAAATTATTGAAGCGCGGCAAAGTCTATGAGTTTGTATGGAACAAGGCCGTGCTGTCTCGCAAATGCGTTTGGACCTTAAATATCTATATTTCTGACCTTCAAATTCGCAAAGTGTTCGCATGAATTTTGCGTATGCGAATGCGAATACTCGGCTACATCACTAATTAGTATATATATGTCCTAGTAGGTACCAAACATAACTAATACTTATAGGAAATAAATACATAGATACATACCACATTTAAAAGTAAGGTCATTAGGGTTTATAAGACACTCCCTTCTGCACTTCCAAACACGGATGTCTTACATCCTTCAACATGAACTGATCAAGACGTTACTATGACTAATCTAGAGTAGGGGTAAAAACTATAACTAATACATACCACGTTTTAAAGTAACGTCATTGGGTATATAAGACACCCCCTCCATACATACCACGTGTAAAAGTAACGTCATTGGGTATAATAAGGCACCCCCTCCTGCACTTCGAAGCACGGATGTCTTACATCCTTCAACATGAACTGATCAAGACGTTACTATCACTGATCTACAGTAGGGGTAAAAACTATAACTCATACATACCACGTTTAAAAGTAACGTCATTGGGTATATAAGACACCCCCTCCTGCACTTCCAAGCACGGATGTCTTACGTCCTTCAGTATGAACTCATCGAGACTCTCCGTTATTACTGGCCTACAGTAGGGGTAGGGTGCGGTTGAGGCTGCCACGGCGAATGAGACCAGCACATCTAACCGTGACAGAATATGGGACAGACAGAAGAGGCATTCTGAATAACCCGCTGAAAAAGAAAAAAATACGTAATTACAGTACTACCCCTTTTATAAGTTACGCCGATGTACCTGCGCAGAAATCTTATTTTCGAATGGCGCGGAAAAATCTCAGCCAATCATAGCGCGCATCCGTCCGCTATTGGTTATTGCCTACGCGTTTTATATCGTCAGTCCATCGTGCTGGAGGGCGTCTCATACTACGCTTACTATACGCGGTCTCCACTCAAGGACCTTCCGGCTCCAGCAGCCATTGCCTTTACGACAGGCATGGCCTGCCCACTGCCACTTCAGCTTGCTAATAGTTTGGGCTATGTCAGTGACCTTGGTTCTCCTGCGGATCTCCTCATTTCGGATCTTATCCCTCAGGGAAACTCCTAACATAGCACTCTCCATAGCTCGCTGAGCAATTTTGAATTTGTGGACAAGGCCGTTTATCAGTGTAAACGTTTCAGCACCATAGGAGAGGACGGGAAGGACACACTGGTTAAAGACTTTTATTTTCATGCACTGAGGAATTGACGATGAAAGGACTTAATTTCCTATATTGTATACTTACCGGCAATACCAATAATCTCCGTTACAACTTTGTCCTGCTCCCTTTCATATGAAGCTTTGGTCTGAAGGTAGTCTTCCGTGATACTTTCCAACGCACTAGTCTTGAACCTTACTCCACCTTTGACAGCATCAATTATTGTGTACTTTTTGTTACCGCGGAGTGATTGCTCCTCCTTCATAGTCACTCTGTATAATATAAGAAAAAGCATGTTTATGAAAACCAACGACCTCTTAATAATACGCACTAGATGAGTCATTCCAAACAAAAGTTTTTTAGGGTTATAAGATACAACTCGTTTTTTCTTACAACTTGAAGTCTGTCATACTAATTTTGACAGCTTCTTAGTTTTGTGTGAAATAGGATTTCTACAGGTAGTTCAATAACTAAATCCTTATGTCAAATGCTTGCTCTAAAAATACATATTTTGGTTAAATTCTTCAATTCACAGCAATGGTTTTGGTAAAATTTTGATTGTTGATTCGATAAGTCGTAAATTGGAATGGCACCAATTTGACAGAAAACCAGTAAGGTAATAAAAATGATGCATAAAATCAAAGGTATTTTTCAAAAACTTGTATCAAATTCGTAGCTCGGAGCATAATTAAAACTAACCTAAAATAGAATCCATTCTGTGGATTGCTCTCCAATTTAATAGTCTTGCCGCTTTCCAAGCCCAAGTCTCTGGCTGCCTTACTAAGTTCCTTCTCAGCGGATGTTTGCAGTTTTTCTAGTTCGCCAGCTAGACTTTGTAACTGTTCGTCGAAGGATGGTTTTACTAAGAAATCACCTGTAATGATAATTGTATTGCTAATTATAATGAATATTGAAAGTGAAACCCCTCGCCGTTACATTAATAGACCATCCAAATCCATGTGTTAATCCATGTAGTATCCGGCTAGATATATTTCACATCGAACTTTAGAAAGAGATTTCAAGTTCGTAGAGCGTCGTCTCTATCACTAATACTTTTGTAACGCTTTGCCAGTCTCAACGACAAAGACGACGCTCTACAAAACCGTTATCTCTTTCTAAAGTTTGGTGTGCAATCTTTCCTGCTGGGTGCGTATTTGGCATGCGCATGTGTGTGAGTGTGTGTTTGTATGTGTATTACAATCTTTTTTCAAATAATTTTGTAGTAGATACGAACAAAAATAAAAATTAATAAATATATTGCCTCTGGATAAAGTAGCTTTCTAATGGTGAAAATATTATTAAAATCGATTCAATACTTTCAGAGTTTATCAACTACTAGATGGTGCCCGCGACTTCGTTCGCGTGGATAAAGGTTTTTTAAAAATCCCGTGGGAACTCTGACTTTCCGGAATAAAATGTAGCCTATGTGCTAATCCAGGGTATAATCTATCTCCATTCTAAATTTCAGCCAAATCCGTTCAGTAGTTTTTGCGTGAAGGAGTAACAAACATACACACACACACACACACACACACACACACACACGCACACATACAAACTATCGCCTTTATAATATTAGTGTGATAAAACAAACAAATCTCTCTTTATAATATTAGTATGTAGTCAACCTCTATCGACCGCATCCATGTCCATAGTGGTCTCGATCATCTGCTGGAATTTTTCCAAGTCATCGTTGAGTTCTGATATTGGCTCCGCTAATGATGAGTGTACAGTTGCATTGTTGGCTTCTGCCAGGCATTGTAGTAAGGACGGCAGTCTATTGATTGCCTAGAAGAAAATTAATTAATTATTGATAGTAATTTTATCGATCGAACTTGCGATCACCGGACGATTCCTTCTTCCTTGGATATGTAATAGGATTGATGCACCTTCCATATTTAGTTCTAAAATATTGGTACTGTATACATATATGTCACCGTAAAATTGTAAATACCGTTAGATTATAATTTAGTACAATCAATCTCGTGAGATTATAAACTGTCGAAAGATTGTGAACCTCTCTATTGTGAGATCTATGTGTCGCAGCGAATTGTATGAAGCGTATACAAGCTGATTGATTGGATTGGATTGAAACACCTGATAATATTACCCAATTAGAATCTAAGGGTATTTCTATTCTAATCTAACCTAACTAATTTAGATTTTGGCACCTTTTTTTCATCCGGAATTTTACGATTACATCGAATGAGGTTCAGAACCAAATCTGAGTATCAAAATCTAAAGGTAGATTAGATCATAAATAAAAACCGGCCAAGTGCGAGTCAGACTCGCGTCAGCTGCGACTGTAAGTCACCAAATGTCGGAAAAAATACCCTAGTACGGAATCCTCGGTGCGCGAGTCTGACTCGCACTTGGCCGGTTTTTTAGGTACCTACCTGATAAATGCGATAACAGTCATGTAAATTCGCCTTCCTCCTAGTAAGGCGTCGGGCCAGCGCTTGCAAGTCCGGAATTCTTCGCAAATGGTCATCGTGGAGTTGCAAGCGTAGTTGCGAGCTGTTCATTAGCAACTCTACTATGTCTAGTCTTTCGTTTATCAGATTTATGTCCCGGAGTGGCTGCCGAAGCCATTGGGCTAGAAGTCTGTAAGTAAATATGACGATATCTACGACAGCGACTATGAAGATCTAATTAGGATCAATGCTGAAATTTGTATGAAAGTTGGGCTATTCTATCACCGGTATTACATTAGAAATGCACTCTGGATTATGTGGTATTTCAGGCAGTATAGCGCTGTCTCGTTTTAACAGTGACTAAAGTCTAAGCAAAGTCAAAGTGCGTTCTATAGATCTCAACTTTAGTTTTCAAGAACTGAGGAATTTTGGGCGCGAAGACATCTAAAAGCTTTCCTAACGCTACCCAGCCGAGTTGAGTTCGGCGGTTAATAACGATTGGTTGATCTTACTACTCCGTCAAGCTAAGTTTGCACCTCAATTACGTCACAGTGACATTTAGGTACGGTATGCGAACCGTACTGACGCGACAAGACGACTGCGGGGAGGCGAGCGGGGAAGTGGGAGAGGCGCCGCACACCAGCGAGGTGCAAACTTAGCGCGACCGAGTAGTAACTTCTAAATAGTATGGCAATTGGCTAAATTCTTTCATACCGTTTTCCATGCTGAGTCCGGCACCTGTCAAGAAGGCCCAGCAAACTCCTCGAAGGCGCGTGACTCGAATCGCCCAGCTCCGGCAATACATTTAATGCGGTGAGAGCAGCCGCGTCCAAGTGCAGGAAACAATCTGGCTGTATGGTGGCCAAGCGGAATCTATAAAGATTTTTTGGAGTGAAAACTTCTTTAGGCGCGTTGGGCGATTTTGGGATGGGTAAAAACTTCATGCTAATTATTGGCTATGGAAAATTTAATCTTAATCATCTACTGAGAAATAACGTTTAAAATTTGGAGCAAAATCAATCTGTTGTTATTCGCGGGGTCCAGGATCTGATCCCAAATAGGTACGTTGACGCGTTTCCATATCATGTATGCATTTATCAGCATCAAAGGATCTTGCAGGATGTTTGCAAAAATCACATTGCCAGAATCTATCTCAATTGTTATGATTGGCTGAATTTATGCAACAACAGCTTGCACAGTCTACGATGTTAGTTTTAATAATAGAAAGATAGAAAACTAGTTTATTCATCTTGTGCATAAAGTATAGACAGACTTAAAATTAGTGGTTAGTAGTATTTAGTAATAAAATACTAATAATTACTTAAAATGATTTCTTGCACCAACATGGTACAAGATGAAAAGGATAGGGTACCTAATAATACGAGTCCAATTTCCAATTAACTGTCTCAGCGATACGAATAACAATGTTTCATTATTATTATCAGAAACAGGACGATATTTATAGAAATGTAGGTCGTTTGTTATTTACCTACTTACATCGTGTCTTCGAGAATCTTTTAGTTTTTTTATAAATTTTCAAGCTAGGTCTACCAACAAATAAAAACCGGCCAAGTGCGAGTCAGACTCGCGCACTGAGGGTTCCGTACTCGGGTATTTTTTCCAACATTTTGCACGATAAATCAAAAACTATTATGCATAAAAATAAATAAATAAATAAAAATCTGTTTTAGAATGTAAAGCCCTTTCATATGATACCCAAAAAAAAAAATTATTAAATGATGTGACCAGAAAAACGCGGTTTTCAGATTTATTTTAGCGCAGGACTTCAATTGCTTTTATACATGGCATAATATTGTATATCAAATCTTTGAAAAGAGCAACCGCCGAGTTTCTTGCTGGTTCTTCTCGGTAGGAAAGGCATTCCGAACCAGTGGTAGATGCTTTTGACGATTCGAAAGAACTTGTAAAAGTCTAATTGAATAAAAACATTTTGAATTTGAATTTGAATTTGAATTCCTGTACTTGTGCTATAAGACCTACCTACCTGCCAAATTTCATGATTCTAGGTCAACGGAAAGTACCCTATAAGTTTCTTGACAGACCCGACGGACGGACGGACGGACGGACGGACGGACGGACGGACGGATGGACAGACAGACTGACAGACAAACAGACAACAAATTGATCCTATAAGGGTTCAGTTTTTCCTGTTGAGGTACAGAACCCTAAAAATTTGGTAAAGGAGATTTACCATACCTTCCAAAATTGGTATTATCATTTAATAACGAAATGTATTTTATAGCTGCAGCCAAGCTGGTCATAGCGACTTGTTTGCTCGTCTCTGGAAAGGCGTTGGCGTCTTGCTGTTGACTTTCTTTGAACTTCAGTAGCCGGTTCAAATCTTGGATGAGACCTTCGGTAGAAAAGTCCGTCTTTTTCAGCTTGGTTAGTGTTACGTTCGCCCTGTCCATAACTTTTTTCAAGGCTTTGTACTGTAATAAAAGAATAACTGGTCTTGCATAAAAGCATTTGGGTATTTTGTAAGTGGGAAAATTTGGGTAGTTATTTTCGTAAAACACGAAAGCGTCATTTTATGAAATTCCGTGATATTAGTACCAAGAATTAAATTCGTCGGTGTGTTGACTAAAATAAAAGAATGAATGAATGCATTCGAGTAACTTCAACAAAATATTGGTTTATCTTTTTTTTTTTTTTATTATTAGGTCTTCTTAGGGGCCGTACGAAATACTTAATTGAAAAAAATGTTGCCCTACAGTAGGGCACTCACGATCAATTTTTATGAAACCATCCACAGAATACAGACTTGAGTTACATACGTTCATAATTACATACTTCGACGTTTCCACTAGATTCACCAACTTATTGAAAAGCTGGCAATGCATCGGCAATTCCTCTGGTGCTGCAAATGTTCATGGGTGGCGGTAATCACTTAACATCAGGTGACCCGCCTGCTCGTTTGCTTGCTATTTTTTATTTCAAAAAAACCTTATTTTTACATCATCTTACTTCATCGTTACGATTACTTACATCATCGTTTTCAGTGGATGAAATGATGCATTCGGAAGGCGCCATTTGCACAGCGATTGTTTCTAATTCCGTGAGGAGGTCATCATCCGTGAACTCCGATACGGACATTAGATAGTCCCCCTGCGATATGCACGCCACGCCTAACAGTCTACCCTGGAAGATTATATTAAAATTGGTTGTTACATCATCTTTACTCCTGTTAGCCATATACCGTCAGCGCCTCCCTCTCCCCCCAACCTTCCCCCGTTACCAACCTACCGAATATTACCACCCAAATGAAAATTCTCCAAATGAAAAAATGAAAGCCGACATAGAAACGGACATACATACATAAAGGTCAAACACATAACCCTCCTTTGGGATTCGCCTCAGTCGGGTAAAAATTAATAAAATAATAATGGAACCTTACACTTCCATACTAATATTATAAATGCGAAAGCGTGTTTGTCTGTCTGCTAGCTTCTCACGGGTTAGTATAGAGATAGCATGCATCACAGCGAAGATACTGCTACTTTTTTATCCCGAAATTGATCATAGTTCCCACGATTCTTAAAAAATCGGTTAAGAGCGAGTTGGACTCGCACATGAAGGACACGCACTCCGTACCATCGTGCAAGAAATAACACTTTAATTTTTTTTTAATTGTCATGGCGGCCAGTTTGAAAATTTCGACTATCTACCTATTACGGTTCACGAGATACAGCCCGCTAACAGACAGACGGACGGACGGACGGACAGCGGAGTCTTAATAATAGGATCCTGTTGGCAGCCTTCGGGTACGGAACCCTAAAAACCAAAATCTTTGTGATCAAGTCGCAGGCATCATGTATTTGGAGAGAGATAGCTCGCATCCGGGAGACGGGCACAGGCTACTATTTATTCCGAAAATTAAAGAGTTCCCACGGGATATTTAATACGTTATATGAGAACGAAATTTTACGTATTATACTGAATTGTTAAATCACAAAAATCCCTTTTGGCTATATTTATAGCTACCTACGTAAAAATAAAAGTATCTAGTATTAATTTTCTTCGAATTCTATCCGACTTATTGGTTAGGCGGCGAACTCAAGAGTGTGCAGTTTTTTAAACCGTTTTACTCTTTGGGTCCGCAACCCTAAAAAAGATAATACATATTTCAGAGAATTCTTTGAATAAGATACTGTTAGCAATAATTAAAAGTTATCAGCTGTTTGTTAAGATAATGAAAGCTTTATGTTTTATTCGGTTGAATTCTGCTAAATACAGTTCTTGTGTAGTGTGTACTTATCCATTGCTAATTTCTTACAAAATATTGTCATGTGTTTGGTTTAATCAATAAAACAAGAAACTTTCTGGAAATTCTTTATTATCAGCGTTTATTACAATAAATCTAGAAAAACATTAACCTCCTGGCTATCTGGTACAGTTAGTAAAAATAGTATCAAACACAGAATCATACAAATAATAAAAAAGTTGGAATTACAAATAACAAAACTTCTATCAGGCTTTCAAGTGCATTGGAAGAATACGATAAAAACAGAAACAATTAAACATAAAAATACAGTCGAAATTACAAGATACAAAACACAATTACAGTAAAAATCGGGCGAAAATAAAACTCCCATTTTCGTGTTTATCGGAAGCATAAAGCATACAAAACAAAACAATTAAACATAAAAAAAACACAGTAGAAATTGAAAGATACAACACACAAATAGTAAAAATCAGGCAAATAAAATTCCCATCAGGCTTTCACATGTATCGAAAGAAGAAATAGGATGCAAAGCGAAACATTACATATAAAAACACAGTAGAAATTGCAAAACAACAAAAAGATTACTTAGGCAAATAAAACTTCGTCAAGCTGTCACGTGTATAGATAGCTTATAATAATATATTAATTATACATTATATTAAAAAAAAAGATTTTTTAGTCAAATAAAAATCTGTGCTTTTAAATGTAATTGAATTTATCACTCCCAATAGAGCAATAATTTTACAAGTGGTTTTGAATAGTCAAGTGAATCTACCAGTACTAAGCCTGATGGACTTGTTCCGTCAATTTTAGCACCAGGTACTTCAGGGAATTCTCGCGCACTCCGGCAAAAGAAGCAATATCTTCCGACCACGCAAAATCCTCCGTCATAGGCTCCTCCGGATCCTCAAGTCCGGGCTCTTCCAGATCCTCTTCCACCAGAAGCTTGCGCAGCTGCTCGAGCGTAAAATCCTCGTCATCGTCCGAATCACTTCCTGGATCGATTATATGGTTTCCGCCCAGGGGAGCATCATCCTATAACCAGTAATACCTAAATAGATATCTATATCATTTTGTTTTTGTCAAGTGTATAAAACCAAATGGATTCTTTTAAATCCACTGCTCAAAGCAAAATTACGATTACTTATTTACTAAAAGGTCAAATCGTAGAGATAACTCTATTCATGGTCAAGTTAAGATAAAGACGGCAGCGATCGACGTTAATGACCCACTATCCAGAGATCAATCTAATACTTACCTCTTGAATATCCAATAGTATAATTCTGATAGCTATTAATTTGTTTGTTTTTAGACTTCTTTATGACTCAACTACTCAATCGATTTTACTATATTAGGAATATATATACTTAGTTAGGAAAAGTCAAGTTTTGTTTTGAACTTTATCTTTGTTGTGTTTAGATAGGCACTTCTTTTATTACAACTTATTATTATTTTAAAAGAAGTTTTATTTTTACTTTAATTACAAGACATGTTAAATAGGTAGGTGGGGGAGGTAGGTAGGAACTACAATCTTGTTTAAAATTATGTAATTTCAACTTTTCTTACGTAGCGCTGATAGGGAACACGACATTTTTTTTAAATTATTCATTACATAATCATTACATAAAGTAAACCGACATACTTGATGGATTATAAAGCTGAAGTGACAATGGGATGGGCGCATAGTTCGAAGAAACAGACGTGGCGGTCCCA
Source organism: Maniola jurtina (assembly GCF_905333055.1). Taxonomy (NCBI): domain Eukaryota; kingdom Metazoa; phylum Arthropoda; class Insecta; order Lepidoptera; family Nymphalidae; genus Maniola; species Maniola jurtina. Next base: position 8,282,915 of record NC_060040.1, on the reverse strand, counting down.
GGGTACTGGAATAGCGATCCAGTACCGGAAAGCACAGCGTTGGCAGACCCATCACTAGGTGGGCATACAACATCAAACAAAGTCGAGCGTAGGGAATCGCTGGATGGATATGTAGAAGTAACTACAAGAGATCTATGTCTCTTGTAAGTAATTAGTGGATATCTATCAGTTGGCGATGACGATGGAAGGAAATGGACTCAAGTAATCGTACCTTTGTGACTGAGTCACTCTTCATATTGACTGCCATCAAGCAAGGAGCCTGTTCATTGGGAGAGCCTAGTCCTTCGCCTAGTACTTCTTCCAACTGCGACATATTGCCTGGTGATCCTTTGTATTTCAATACCCATTCGCAAGATTTGACTGACCCCTCTGCAACGTATATTTCCACTCTATATCGTCGTACCTGAAAATACAAAAATCGAAGGATGTTTTCATAAGCTTTTAATTTAAGGTAAAGCGTGTTTGTCAAGACCAAAAACGACTCACGTTAAAATAAATCGCATACGGACAGTAACAAGATAATATGTTTCATATCTAGAAAATTATATTTTATTATTTTAAGGCAGTTGTTCCACTGTCAATGAGGAAACGACTATCTATCGTATATTTTCTCGCTCAAGAAACGTAACTACAATCGACATATGATTCCGTGTCAATAAGAGATAAACATAATATTAATCGCTGACTGTGCACACAACCGGCGAGAATTCTCCACTAGTTTGTTACAGCTTCAAGAGCTATCAAACAAAAACTCTTTCAGCGACGCTCTCTGGTCGCTCTCTGGTCAAAAGTCTGCGCAGGGATTAATTAATATATTATGATGCATGATTACTCGCCCCTCACTTGCACACTCGCTCAGAGTCCAGCGACAAAACTATCTCAACTACACAAGCTTCACTCTGCTCGCCAACTCGTTCCTAATTTCTAGCTGAATTCGTTTCTCGCTAATTGTCAGCGGTCGGAAAATCTATACCGTGTGACGACCGTTAGCACGCACAAGCCTTGGCGTGGATATATGTTTCGGCGTACAGAACCAATCCTAATCCTATAATACTAATATTATAAACGCGAAAGTGTGTATCAGTCTGTCTGTCTGATAGCTTTTCACGGCCCAACAGTTTAACTGATTTTGATGAAATTTGGTACGGACTTGGCTAGGGAAGGACATAGGCTATTTATATCTCGGAAAAACAAAGAGTTCCCACGGTATTTTTAAAAAACCTTAAACTACGCGGACGAAGTCGCGGGCATCATCATATAGTTGTTCGATAAACGGGAATGCGTGTAATACGGACGAAAATAGCTGAAACCTTACCAATAGTAGTTGCCTTATAAGAATTTCGAAGTTCCCTTTAGACAGCACAAGGTAATCAAGTCGGTTGGGTTCAATCCCCATTTTCTTGATATTTGAAATAGATGAGAAGACTTCCCTCGCAGCCGTAGTCGCGTCGATGCCATGAACGCTGTAGTAGTCATTGCGATCGAATATCCTAACGGTGGTTGGCGGTTTCTGCAAACGAATTGGTTTAAGTTAATATAACATCCTCTTCAGCTGGGAGAATTGTGAAAACGATAACATTACTTTTAGGCCTATCAATTAATTCCAGCTTTACGAAAAATAGCAATATTTAGATCTCTTCCAATCAACTAAGTTATTAAAAACATTTATTTTTGTAATTTTGGTGAGTGAAAAAAGCATCATTTTAAAGTTTTATTAATTTATACTAGTGTTCCTTCCACGGCTTTTAACACTGTACAAAATTTTGGTTAGGGCGTCAATCGTCATATATTTTGTAAACATTTCCTTTGTAAGTAGGACAGCACTATGTTGATAATGAGCGAGTTCATACTCCGACTCGCACTTGGCCGATTTTTGGGTGGCTGTGCCCACAACCTTCTTTGAGGTCTGTCTGGATCCGCGCCTGACTGTTGTTATTGCCATTTATAGATATGGTTTCCATATATTTCTCATTATATAAAATTAAATAACAAAGTACCTATTGTTATAACAGGATAAAATGATTGATACAGTGTACCTATAATGTATTAAGTATATTAATTTTATGGAAATATGATATTATGTGAACAACATAACAGCGACTTATAGGTAAGTTTATATTTCGCTTATTTGCGATAAGGATGTCATAACTCAAAAAACCCGATGTTTTAGTTAATTATACTACCATACTTAGAAAAAAAATCTAGTTTTTGCTACAAAATGCCGCTCGTGCCGCATGTGATTTTTAATCAAACTTTAAAAATGCTCTCCTGTAAAATTATAAATTTTGAGTTATGACATCCTTGTCGCAAATGAGCGATTTTTTTATGCATTAGAAGTTTCTGGAAGCTCTTGATTTTAATTGATAAAGACTGCACTAAATGTAAAGTTAAGTATTTTTAAAATCGAATTAATAAATATTTTCATATAAAAGCAGGGTATACACGACACACAACGATTAACAATCTTTAACGTAAAATGACTTTTATTTTTAAGTATAATGCAAAATAATATGTTTTCTTTAAAAGGTCCTTGGACCGTACGACCCACTTTTATAACGAGATCAATGTCAATCCAGGACTTTATCGTTAAAATTAAAACTACTAACTAGGTACGCGTTTAAATAAGTATGATATTATGATTTTCCGTGATGAAAATGACTACCTATGACCTTTACCGAGACCTTTACTTTTAAACTATTTCCGTATTTTTTGCCAAATCGGTTAAACGGAGACAGCACAGTTAAGCTGGCAGACAGAAAGACTACTTTCGCATATATTAGTATGGATTATATAGTACTGGTACAGGATATAATAATAGTTGGTACTGGTAGGTAACTACCTACTCATAACGCCTACACTAATACTTATGACATATTTTTAAGAAACAATGAGATCATAACTTGAATCATTAAAATGACAAAAAATTTATCACCTATTTAACCACCTAGGTTTTGCCCTTATTATCGATTTAACTAAAAAAGTACGTCCAGTTATGTCAAATGTCTATGACGTCACATCTGTTACAAACTGTAACAGATGTGTGTGTATCTGAATTTCATACAAGGTCCCTTACTAAGCGCTGTGCTAATCGAGCGTTTTGACGTTTGATAAAAGGTCACTGATTTGACTAGTAGTCATCATCCCTAATCCCTATTGTACCTCATCATGTTCTCGGATATTTATATTATTGAAAACCATATGAGCTTAATATGAGGTAGTTATTTCGAAATTACAGACAGACAATTTTATTTATTATTATAGATATGAAAATTAAAAGCTCTTTGAAATGTCGAATAGTTTTCCGTTGGCAATATTCATCTGTAACACACCTAAGCATATTTTCACATGTAGATTGTAGAAGCGATAGATTCATTATTATTATTAATTACTAATTAGATTACAATAATATTTCACATCGAATGAGGAGCTTGTGAACAAAACGATGTAGGTAATTGCACGACACAAAATTTTATCTTGGCGGGGCCATTGCTGTGCCCCCGGATATGAGCAAAAAACGGAATGAAAGCTGCTGAAACTTTATCTACAGTGTGCAGTGTAAGTGTACATACTGTACGAACTTTGGACTTAACTTTAGCGCAGTTTTAGGCCGTTTTGCTTAGAATTTAATTCAAGTTTCTACTCAGTGATCTAAATCATGAAATTTTGACTCAATTTTGCAGTAGTTTTAGGTCGATTTGCTCGGGAAATGGTATCTTGATCAGAAGTGTACCTAACCGTTACACCGTTTTGTTCGCCAGCTCCTTGATTATGTACCTACCTATCTATTCTTCAGTTTTTAGACTTATGGCACTATTGCACCGTGCTGATTCAGGTGTGCCTAGATCAGAGACGTAAATAATGATGCAGTCACAATAATGAGTCCTCACAAGTTTTGTTTTATTTGTTAAAATCGTATTTGTATACGTTTGCACTTCTGAGAATATAGGATCGATCATTACGGGGCAACGGGTTATCATGCGGGAGATATTAAATTAAAGCTAAATAAATTGGCGGCTCGATCCCGTGCAATGTCAGTGCGCAGACGTGGTTTCTATAGTGTGGTTCAAAATATTTTTTTCAAAATGTAAGTTTTTTAATACAATATTAAAATTTCGTTTGCGTATTAATAAAATTACAAGTGGCATCAATATTTAGGTATCAATGGTTTTAAATATTGGTCGTTTGGTTGTAGGGTTTTGTACCTATACTAAGCCTCCGCTGTCGTGATCCGTCTGTATCTCGTGAACCGTAATAGATAAATAGTTGAAATTTTCACACAAAATGTATTCCTATTGACGCTATAACAACAAATATTAAATTTTCAAAATGGCCGCTATGAAAATTAAATGAATTAAAACGTGTTATTTTAGTAAAATGGTACGGAACCCTTCGTTGCAAGTCCGACTCGCACGTGACCGATTTTTTTATTCTAAATAATCCACAAATAGCTGAAATAAAAATGCTAGTAGCTGTAAATAAAAATAATCAAAAATTAAGTAAGTATTCGTTTTGATTTAACAATTATTTACTTGCAGATTTATTAAAAAGTAAGCTATGGTGCCTTTCAATACTCCATATTTTCAATGTAATATGGCAGTTATGCAAATACTGTACCTAGTACAGATACCTATAGGCTATCGTAAAGTAAATTATATATAAGTAAATCTTTTTAAATTAGTTTATATTCATTTGATCCTTAGCATCAATTTTTAGGGTTCCGTACCTCAAAGGAAAATCGGAACCCTTACAGGATCACTTTGTTGTCTGTCTGTCGTGTCTATCAAGAAAACTAGGGTACTTCCCGTTTATCTAGAATCATGAAAGGCAGGTAGATAGGTCTTATAGCACAAGTAAAGAAAAAAATCCGAAAACCGTGTGTTTGTAGTTGCATCACAAAAAAAATATTAAAATGTGTTCATGAACAAATAATTAGTATTTTTCAATTTTCAAAACAATATACCAAGTGTGGTATCGTAATATTATGAAAGGGTTTCACCTGTACATTCTAAAACCGATTTTTATTTATTTTTATGCACAAAAGTTTTTGATCTACTGTGCAAAATGTCGGAAAAATACCCGAGTACGGAACCGTCGGTGCGCGAGTCCGACTCACACTTGGCCGGTTTTTTATTTCTATCAACTTGTCAGGCAGCGGTTAAATAGTTTACTTTTCAAATATTATATCTACGTTCGGCTTATCTAAGCTTTTGAGTTGAAACATATTTACTGGTATAACGCAATAAGGATAATAAAATCTGTTGTATATGTGAATTACTTAAAGTGTTTAATATTGGTTTTTACAGATTGCCTGCAACTCTATCAAAATGAGGCTTCTTATCCTAATAGCCTCATTGTGGGCATTAGCTGCTTCCAAACCCGAAGTGTACAAAGAGAAAGAAGACTTCCAGTATTCCAGAAGTTCATCCGACGATGGGTCCAAGTCTGGGTATTATGGAGCTCAGAGGGGAAACATGGGCGGAAACTACGAAAGGGCACACAATATGGACTCATTAGCGCAACATCAAATGAGCACACTCGTGAGAAACGTTGACGGGGAACTCGGCGAAGGTGCCAACACAAGGACAGGGAGTGTGTTCGCCGCGGCAAATTCCAGAGGTCTCTACGGATCAGGCAACTACGATTTAAGTAACCTAAAAGGAAGGAACTTCGGGGAAGGCACAATTTCCGGAGATTCACTGTCGCAAAAATCAGGATACTCAGATTATTCAGGATACGGAAATTCATATTTGGCTGCTAATGAACACAGCAGCAGCCGAGCGCAGAGTTCTGGACTTAGCTCTGGATTCCAATCTTTAGGTCTAGCTTCACAGTATTTGCAAACTGATGCGCAAAAGGCTGCTGATAATATTAATTACGACGCTAGAAATTATGAATATGATAGTCATGGAGCAAATAAATATAAATACACTCAAAGCAGTAGTCAGGCGCGGTCGGGCTACGAAAAAAGCAACAGTGCCAGCGCCGACAGTGATCATAAAACAAGCAGTAGTTTGATCTACGCTACACCAGTGAGGGTCTATATACGACCTGGTACTAGAATAGCGATTCCGGTAGCGGCTCAAGTTTATGACACGAATGCAGCACTAGATACAATACACTCTGATTCGGAAATCTTAGACACTACTGGAAAGCGACTATATTATAAACCTACAACTGATGCGAAACATTATGAATCTTCATACAGCTATCGTAAAGAATGGGAAAAAAAGGACTCGATACCAGTAACAGTAGCTCCAATGGTGAGTCTGATTCCAACGAACAGTGAGCTGTACGAGGACGCACAATTGTCACAGCTAGCCAGTAAAAAGTATGAAAGCGATTTAGCCTCAGCAGTTAATAGTCATGCAAGCAGCGCGAACAGCGCTTACTTAAGTGGATATAGTGCGAGTACCAAAAATGCATTATCTAATCAATCACGACGTCAAAGTCAAACATATGATTCCGGAGCTAGTGCTTTAAATGCTTACAATTATGGAACCAGTGCTTCAAATGCATACAACGCTGGAGCCAGTGATTCAAGTGCTTACACTCATAAAGCTTATGATGCAGCAGCAGCTAATCTGCTGAGTTCTCATATTTCAGATGGTACAGTTAATTCAAATAACCTCGTTGAAGGTATTGATTCTAAACCGAAAAGCTATCATTCTTCATATTCCTACCATAAGTCATGGGAAAGGCGTGGTGATCCATATATTATAAAACCAGTAGATGGCGAACAAGCATTGCAAAGATTAACAGCTGCATCTGCAAAACAAGGTTATGCCTGTACTTATTGCTTAGATGACAGTCAGCAACGTGTAAGACGATCAATAAATATAGATGACAACCGACATACTCGATCTCCTTGGGGCACACTAGAAGATTTGGGTCAACAAACTCAAACACAATGGGATAAGCTAGGAGATTTCGGTCAACACACTCGATCTCGTTGGGGCAATCTAGAAGATTTGGGTCAACGTACTCAAACACAATGGGATACGGTAGGAGATTTCGGTCAACAAACTCGATCTCATTGGGGCAATCTAGAAGATTTGGGTCGACAAACTCAGACACAATGGGATAACCTAGGAGCTTTAAATCAACAAACACAATCTCATTGGGGCAAACTAGAAGATTTGGATCAAAAACCCCGCTCTCAGCATAGACTAGAAGATTTAGGTCAACACGCCCAAAATCAATGGAATAATCTTGGACATCTCAATCAACAAACAGAGGGTTTTGGGGGTAAACTAGAAGATATGGGTCAACGAAGTCATGCTTCTTTAGGTAAAAACCTAGAAAATTTGGGTCAAAATCTAGAAGATTTTGGTCAACGAACTAATGATTATGTGGGTAAAAATCTAGAAGATTTGGGTCAAAACCTAGAAGATTTGGGTCAACGAACTAATGATTATGTTGGTAAAAAACTAGAAGATGTGGGTGAACAAACTCAAACACAATTTGATAAGCTAGGAGAATCTTTAAATCGATTTACTCGATCTCCTTGGGGCACACTAGATGATTTGGGTCAACAAACTCAAACACAATGGGGTAACCTAGGAGAAGCTTTAAATCAACAAACACAATCTCACTGGGGCAATCTAGAAGATTTGGGTCAACGTACTCAAACACAATGGGATAAGGTAGGAGAGTTAGGTCAACAAACTCGATCTCGTTGGGGCAATCTAGAAGATTTGGGTCAACGTTCTCAAACACAATGGGATAACGTAGGAGATTTCGGTCAACAAACTCGATCTCATTGGGGCAATCTAGAAGATTTGGGTCGACAAACTCAGACACAATGGGATAACCTAGGAGCTTTCAATCAACAAACACAATCTCATTGGGGCAAACTAGAAGATTTGGATCAAAAACCCCGCTCTCAGCATAGACTAGAAGATTTAGGTCAACACGCCCAAAATCAATGGAATAATCTTGGACATCTCAACCAACAAACAGAGGGTTTTGGGGGTAAACTAGAAGATATGGGTCAACGAAGTCATGCTTCTTTGGGTAAAAACCTAGAAAATTTGGGTCAAAATCTAGAAGATTTTGGTCAACGAACTAATGATTATGTGGGTAAAAATCTAGAAGATTTGGGTCAAAACCTAGAAGATTTGGGTCAACGAACTAATGATTATGTTGGTAAAAAACTAGAAGATGTGGGTGAACAAACTCAAACACAATTTGATAAGCTAGGAGAATCTTTAAATCGATTTACTCGATCTCCTTGGGGCACACTAGATGATTTGGGTCAACAAACTCAAACACAATGGGGTAACCTAGGAGAAGCTTTAAATCAACAAACACAATCTCACTGGGGCAATCTAGAAGATTTGGGTCAACGTACTCAAACACAATGGGATAAGGTAGGAGAGTTAGGTCAACAAACTCGATCTCGTTGGGGCAATCTAGAAGATTTGGGTCAACGTTCTCAAACACAATGGGATAACGTAGGAGATTTCGGTCAACAAACTCGATCTCATTGGGGCAATCTAGAAGATTTGGGTCGACAAACTCAGACACAATGGGATAACCTAGGAGCTTTCAATCAACAAACACAATCTCATTGGGGCAAACTAGAAGATTTGGATCAAAAACCCCGTTTTCAGCATAGACTAGAAGATATAGGTCAACACGCCCAAAATCAATGGAATAATCTTGGACATCTCAATCAACAAACAGAGGGTTTTGGGGGTAAACTAGAAGATATGGGTCAACGAAGTCATGCTTCTTTGGGTAAAAACCTAGAAAATTTGGGTCAAAATCTAGAAGATTTTGGTCAACGAACTAATGATTATGTGGGTAAAAATCTAGAAGATTTGGGTCAAAACCTAGAAGATTTGGGTCAACGAACTAATGATTATGTTGGTAAAAAACTAGAAGATGTGGGTGAACAAACTCAAACACAATTTGATAAGCTAGGAGAATCTTTAAATCGATTTACTCGATCTCCTTGGGGCACACTAGATGATTTGGGTCAACAAACTCAAACACAATGGGGTAACCTAGGAGAAGCTTTAAATCAACAAACACAATCTCACTGGGGCAATCTAGAAGATTTGGGTCAACGTACTCAAACACAATGGGATAATGTAGGAGAGTTAGGTCAACAAACTCGATCTCGTTGGGGCAATCTAGAAGATTTGGGTCAACGTACTCAAACACAATGGGATAAGGTAGGAGATTTCGGTCAACAAACTCGATCTCATTGGGGTAATCTAGAAGATTTGGGTCGACAAACTCAGACACAATGGGATAACCTAGGAGCTTTCAATCAACAAACACAATCTCATTGGGGCAAACTCGAAGATTTGGATCAAAAACCCCGTTCTCAGCATAGACTAGAAGATTTAGGTCAACACGCGCAAAATCAATGGAATAATCTTGGACATCTCAATCAACAAACAGAGGGTTTTGGGGGTAAACTAGAAGATATGGGTCAACGAAGTCATGCTTCTTTAGGTAAAAACCTAGAAAATTTGGGCCAAAGCCTAGAAAATTTTGGTCAACGAACTAATGATTATGTGGGTAAAAATGTAGAAGATTTGGGTCAAAACCTAGAAGATTTGGGTCAACGAAGTCATGCTTCTTTGGGTAAAAACCTAGAAAATTTGGGTCAAAGCCTAGAAAATTTTGGTCAACGAACTAATGATTATGTGGGTAAAAATGTAGAAGATTTGGGTCAAAACCTAGAAGATTTGGGTCAACGAACTAATGATTATGTGGGTAAAAAACTAGAAGATTTGGAAGAACATAAGTGGAGCTACTTCGATAATCTAGGTCAGCAAGAGAGTAAGTTTTCATAAATAACTTATAATTTGTTATAAAGTTAATACTTAATGTATAAGTTAAAAAATTAATATAAGCGTTAAATAGTTACATAATATTATAATGTAATTTTGATAAGAATGTGTGCAGCTAGAATGTCTTAAAATATATTATTATTTTGATTGCCTAGCGACAAAAGCGGAAATATACTGCACTGCAATGTAACAATATTGAAATATAATAGGGACTAGATGATGCCCGCAGCTTCGCCCGCGTGGATATAGGTTTTCAAAAATCTCGCGGGAACACCAGGATTAAGGAATGCAACTCCTTACAGCGCAGCATCAGAGTTGAGGAGTTGGGTCCTCGAGGTCAACGACAAAATATGTACCTCGAATATCAATCATAACCGACAGTTTCTAAATCCCATCAGCTTTGGTGGTCAGATCCTCTGCAGCATCGGGATTAAGAAGTTGGAATCCAAATTTTTTTTAGAACAATATCGCACAGTTTCTCTGTCGATTTAAAATGTAAAAAATTACGCAAATCGGTTCAGAAATCTCAGAGATGTTAGTGTACATAGGTCGAAAAACACAACTCCTCCATTTTTGAAAGTCAGTTATAAAAGTAACCTATGTTACTCCTTTGTTAATCCTCTACTTGTTTGTGAAAGTCCCGTCAAAATAGGTTCAGCCGTTTCGAAGATTAGCCCGTCTTACGACAAAACAGACAGACCAAAATTTAAAAAACGTGTGATTCAGTTATGGTACAGTTCAAATAACCAAATGAGCTTGATATGAGGTAGTTATTTTGAAATTATAGACAGACACTTCAATTTTATTTATTAGTAAGTATAAGTATAGATGCGTCATATTCCCGTAGTCGTATATTTTCGAGAAAAATTGTTTTTGTTCCTGGCCTTCCTTACTTTGATTCAATTTGTCACATGTCACATTAATTTGAAGATCTAATGCAAATAAATGTAAAAATATACATGAATCTAAAGGATTTTTAGGGTTCCGTACCTCAAAAGGAAAAAAGGAACCCTTATAGGCTCTCTTCGTTGTCTTTCTGTCCGTCTATATTGTCTGTCGTGCCTATTAAGAAATCTTAGGTACTTCCCGTTGACCTAGAACCATGAAATTCGGCAGGAAGGTAGGTCTAATAGCACAAGTAAAGGAAAAAAATCTGAAAACTGTGAATTTGTGGTTACACCACAAAAAAAAAGAATAAAATGTGTTCATGAACAAATAATAATAATAATTAATTAGTATTTTAATTTTCAAAGAAATATAACCAAGTGGGGTACCATATTAAAGGACTTTATCTGTGCATTCTGAAACAGATTTTCATTTATTTTTTGTATGTTTTTGATTTATCGTGCAAAATGTCAAAAAATACCTGAGTACAGAACACTCGGTGCGTGAGTCTGACTGGAAATTGGCCGATTTTCCTTGATAATTAAGTAATAATATTTAAATATAATTAAATATTCATGTTTATTATTAAAAAAATCGCTAATCAGACCTGGGACAGCAAGCTCAATCACAGAATGTAGCAAGCTTCGGTCAAGAAACGCAAAATACGGCAAATGGTTATACAGGATATCAATTTTATCAGCCATGGACTGTAGATGGGAGATTTGTTCCATATTATACAAATTACAGAGAGATAAATGGATTGCCATATTATGTACAAGAACCGCTAGAAAATATAAGCAAGAGAAAGGATTGTCATAATTTAGAACACGGGAGCTATTTTCACCATCATAATATCGATTTTAAAGAAAGTCAAGGTGCAACACATAATTCAGAGTTCTTATTCAATGTTAATCATTTGGATCATTCAGGAATACCAAAACAAAATACAGCACAAAATTTTGGAGATAAACCTGAAATTGATATAAACATTCAAAGAGAAACAACTACGGTTAACTATGTTACTTCAGATGACAAAACGCCACAGACAACACCAAAAACAATCACTGTTGATGCAGTGCAAGAAAACCATTCTACTCTTGCGAACCTACACCCCATTGATATTGGGCGTGGAGACATCGGTCCGGAAGATATATTGATAGAAACCACTAATATCAATGAAAAAAATTATAAAACTTCGGAAGAAATAGAATCTCTTAGTCTAACAAAAGACCAAATAGACATTTCCAAAGAACCTTTGAATTTGAGTGTAACGAGTTTACATGAGCAAAATAAACACAAAATTTGGGAAGAGTTAAGTGCAGTTATCGAATCGTTGACTACTTCTACCGCCAAGCCAAAAGAAAATCTTGAGAATAAAATTATAAATGTTATTACCATTGTGGACGATTCTACGCCAAAATCTCATTATCTTAGTTCATCCGGTAACCCTGCATTTAATGACAAACAGAATGAACTAAAACGAATTCGTGCCACTGATGAACAACAAGATGAAAAAAAGATATCAGACAGCTTTGGACAACATAACTGGGTGCAACAAACACAGAGCTTGGATCAGCTAAATATGGGACAGTATTTAGAGCCTTTTAATAAACAAGATATGGCACAACAACTTAAGCCTTTTGAAGAACAAAATATGAGACCCGATCTACAGTCTTTTGATGAACAGAACATGGTTCAGCAGTTAGAGTTTTTTGAAAAACAAAATTTGGAACAACATTTAGAGCATATCGGAGAAAAGGACATTGGACAACAGTTTGGAAATGTTGAACAGCAAAATTTGGGGCAACAAATGCAGAACTTTGACCAGGAGAGTATGAAACATTTAGAGCCATTTGAAGAACAAAATATGGAAAAATTAGAGATAAGTCAAAAAATTGTAGGCCAGTTACAGAATTTTGATAAGAAAAATGGTAGAGAATTACTAGATATTCCAGAAGAACAAACTGTAAGAATGAATTCACAAGATGATTTTGGTCAACAAATACAAATGTCAGCTGATAAAAATATTCTACAGAATTCAGAAACCATCTCAAAACAATTTGAAACAAGTCCAGGAAACCTGTATGTACAGGAACAAAACATACAATATAAAAGCCAAAATGTTGAACCCTCCAAAAGTCACAATGATATTTCACCTCCTATAGAACCAACTACAGAAAAATCTGGATTTTGGGGCTCAGTATGGAATAAGACTAAGAGAGCTAAGGATTCTGTAGTATCATGGTTTAGTAGCTAACTAGCTTATTTACTACATTCTCATATAATAATTTGACTTTGTTAGGTATAGAAATGGTGCATAAAAAATTGTTTACTTACATCAGTCAAAGAGTGAAAGTATTTAACAAATGCTTGTTGCTGTACTGAATCTGAAATAAGAAAAATATTTTATAACTATTGTATTTAGTATTTATATTATTAAGATTTTCTTGAAGTATGAATTTTATACTTAATTTAATTTCAACAGTAAGTTAGATGATTGAATCCTTTAATGACTAACTAAATCCATACACCAAAGGTTGCCTGTAAGAGATTGTTATAGCAATAAGGCCACCTTTGCACCATCTAGTATAGTATCTTCTAATGTGTTCTGTATATATTATTATTATGTTTGTGTGTGCAATAAAGCTTTCCAAATAAATATAAATGATTGTTGATGAAGTTACTAAATGAAATGTTATAAAAAAAATCATAAAACTTTTATTTTCTCTTTTGTAACCCTAAATCATAGGAGGGTTTATTACTTTTATTGTTAAATTTAGTCCACATTTTATTTTTTCGACATAGAATTTGAGCTAAGTTCAGTTTCCAGTGGGCCAATTATTTTAAAAGTTTAAGGCTCAGGATCCATCAAAGCGTATAGAGGTGGAGATGTGTTAAGTAGATCAGATTATTGATAGATAATGTGATAATTTTTTCATATTTTGTAATATTGCGCTACATCTTAGGCTGCATCATCACTTGCTAGCAGGTCTGACTGCAGCTGCAGCCAAGCGCTAGTCTATATAGTTAAAAAAATGTCAGCTGAAACAAATCTCCTTTCCGCTCAAGTAAATAAGCAGTATTCTTTTTTAAAAATGTGTTAATTACATGCTCAATCTGAGTTAATTTAGTGGGTTTAGGGATAAAAGTACCTAGGTAATAATAAAAATCTGTTATAATATGAATAGTGCAATATGCTTTCTGAGGCATGGAAATAGAAATACCAACTGCTAGATACATCCAAAGTTTGGTCAATCATTTTTTATAAAATTTATAGTTATTCAGATACAAGTTAGCCCTTGACTACAATCTCACCCTGGTGGTAAGTGAAGATGCAATCTAAGATGGAAGCTGGCTAACCTGGAAGGGTTATGGCAGTTTTTATTAAAGATATACCGCTTAGATTTCTACACAGCATCGTACCGGTACGCTAAAAACCTTAGCGGCACGGTTTTGCCAGTAGGGTGGTAACTAGTCACGGCCGAAGCCTCCCACCAGACCAGACCAGAAATTTAGAAATCAAGTAAGGTATAAAATTCCCACCCCGGAACCCTGGACTTCCCACTAATAACACCATAGCGCTTTCCACTGCGCCAGGAAACATAGAATTAATCACGACTACATCATCAATAAGTAAGTACTAATATTATATTGTAAATGCGTGTGCGTCTGTCTGCCTACTAGATTTTCATGACCCATCTGTTTAACCGTTTTTGACGAATTTTGGTAGGTATAGGGATAGATAGGTTACATCAACATAAAATTTGTAGATTAGTTGTTTTATAAGATGTACATATACTTATCAATCAGTTTACTCAACAATTTATCAATCTACTTAATGTCTATACACCTACTGATATAAAAATATTAGAAAATTCTACACAAAATAAAAAAGACGACTTACCCAAGTTTAAGGCGTGAATAGGCTGCAGTGATGACATTTTAAAAAGGAATTAAATAGTTTAAAATAAAACTGCTAAGTTAATTTTTAAGTTTACTAATATTATTTATTACTACAACAAGTACTTCCAAAGAATTTGTAGTTTTCTCTTTATTTTGAAATACAAAAATGGCTTTAATGGCGGCAACACAAATTGGCCTGACAGATGTCACAAATCGCAATTATTGACAATTTGACATTTATATTCAGTGCTGCCATGGACATGTTACCAGTTTCCACTGATGTAGGTAATTGCACTTTATTTCAATGACAGTTTGAGACTGGCAATATTGTGTATTGTGCTGATTTGTTATAAAAAACAGGAGAAGAGCCATAAAAGAAGAAGAACAAAATATGTGAAATAAAATCTAAATTTAGTCAGGCAGAAGTATATTATCAGTCCTTTTTAGGGTTCCGTACCTCAAAAGGAAAAACGGCACCCCTATAGGATCACCTTGTTGTCTGTCTGTCTGTCCGTCTGTCATGTCTGACTTCCCGTTGACCTTGAATCATGAAATATAGCACGTTAGGTAGCTCTTGTAGCACAATTAAAGAAAAAATCCGAAAACCAGGAATTTGTGGTTAAATCACATAAAAAAATTAAAATATGTTTTAATTTTCAAAGAAAGAAGAGTAGGTAGCAAGTGTGGTATCATAATATGAAAGGGCTTTACGTCCTGTACATTCTAAAACAGATTTTTTATTTATTTTTATTTGGTTCGGGTTTTTATCTCAAAAGTGGTGAATGACTGACATAGACTTTACATCATATTATGTCGATTATGTCCCATGGACCTATTATACTATAGTTTTATGTTATGTCCACATAAGGTCCACATATACTCTTCTTAATTAGTCATTGATTGGTATGACCATTGGCATGACCTAAAATATGAATCTAAAAACAATCTCCGACTGCGCACTACGGTGCGGTGAGTTGCGGTGCGTTTTAAAATCCGTAATGGAAATAAAATCATGACTGTCCGTGGCCAGTCTTACTTAGAATTTTTTCGCTTAGTCCAGTCAATAGAAAGTCATACGATCCTCAGTGCGCGCTAGCTCTATAGGGGATAGACAGTAGTTAGGTATTTTTCGTCTTTCGTGGCGAACGACCTACCTATCTATATACATATAGGTATACACAGTGTGGCCTGTGTGATGGTGTGGCCACAAAACATTCTTTCGAACATGGACGTATATTATTACATAATTATTATCCTCTATAAATCTATGATCGAAGATTCCGAAGCTTGCCCTGCCGTTTTCAGAGCCAGGCTGGCTCAGCCAGCCCAGGTACAGTAAGTAGTATCAAAGAGTATCAAAGAGTATAGTTAATTACTATAGTGCGTTTCATCGAATAGTACCTATGGTGTTATGTTGGTGTTAGCTGGCGGGCGTGCTCTGCCTTTTTGGAGTGTTTTTTTTGTTAAAACTGACTGGAAAGCGCTCTAAGGGGGTGCCGTGCGTTTGTCGGCGAGCGCCGGCACAGACGGGGTCCATATAATACCTACTTGTATCATGAACGTTATGACTTGTATAGTTTAACTAACTTGTTACAAACTTCGATGTTACAAATAACTACAAACTTGACATTGGCTAATCTTTGTAAAGCCAGACGAGAGAGAAAAAAAAAAGTTTAGAGAATAGTGAATAGACATTGACAATGACATTACAGAAGATTTTAGAAACTGACTGGACGACGGACGTTCAATCTGACGTCCACTGACGTCCACTGACGTCTAGTGTTGTGTTTGTGTTGTGTACATTTTAGAGTAATTAAATTTGGTTAAACTACGCTTAAGTTGGGCTTAATATGTTAATTTTTAAGTGTGCGCTCATTGTATTATCTTCATCTTATATTTTATCGTAAGTTTATATTGATATCAATGCGTATTTTTACTTGCTTCTCAACTTTTTTTACATAAGCAATTAAAAGTATCAACAGTCAACACAATTTCATTTGTGCTCTCTAGCAACTTCTTAGTTTTTGCTCGTTTAGTGACTAAAATGGTGCATTAAAACTTTCTTTTCGATGCTGCAATAGATACCTATAAAGTTACACAAAAAATTCTATAAGTACCTAGGTTATAAATCTTTCAGGATAGCCTTTCACTTTTTCTTGTATGCTATTTTGTATGTTTTGTATTCAGATAATTACTTAGTGTCTCTTTTTTTCAGCCTTTGTTCTGAACTGGTTAAAGAAACAAAGTTTTTGGACACTGGCCTTGCATTTATGTATGTTGCCAGCGGAGTACTGGGTGAGAGTCAACAGAATCTGTTAATATAAAATTTGTATGCTCTAATACTTTGTTAGGTGTTTTGTATTTGAGTGCCGCCTTAATGGAACAAGAAAACAATTAACTTTGTTTTATAAAATCACAAATATGAAAAATAAGTTAATTTGAGCTTCATTGATTTCTGTTACAGTTGATGATAGTTTTTCTATCACTAGTTGAAATCAACAAAAATATTAATAGTATAGACATGTCTTAAGTCAATATTGATGATATCAATCGTTTTATATACAATAATAGCAAAGGTACTGCACATCAAACTATCGGTAATGTCAATAATAGTGATTTCATCTTAAACTGCATCATCTCTTATTAGAGAACTCTTAGGCATACAGATTTTCAAAGGTGTGCCTATTCCCGCTGGGCCAGCATGGCGGGATGTTGCCTAAACCCTTCTCATTCTGAGAGAAGACCCATACTCAGTAGTGGGCCGGCGATGGGCTGATCACCATGATAGTATTCATAAAGTAGAGTGAGGCCAATGAGAAGAAATGAAGAATATAAACAAACTGACAATATTATTAATATGAGATATAAAGACAGAGATAATAATCGCTTGATTTTGCATGTAACTTAATAACTGTCAGTTTATTTACATATTTTATCTTGTCTTGTTGGCCTTATTTTTTCATTCTCAGTACTAACATGAACTAACTAAACCACAAAATCAAGCAGTGTGCTAACAAATATTTTTTTCAGCTGGCAAAATCATCTATGACAGATTCCAGCAGGTCCATGTCCTAGGCTCTTTAACCCCAAATCCAAATGTGACATTGTTTGCAAATAGGATTGCTTCCTTCTCAGCTACATTCCTGTCATTGGGCTTCCTGGTTTACTTCTTTTTGTTCTTATTTAAGGTAAGGAATTATGTATAGTATTATGAATGCATGAATGATTTATTCAGGTAAATGCAGGTACAATGAGATGTAAATTGTAATGAAAAGAAGCCTTATAAACTTTTCCAGCACTGGTGTGTGAATATGAACTACATAGTTATAAATAAATATTATGTAGTAAATAGTCGGTGGAAACATAATTAGAGCGACATTCGAGAAGCTTGTCAATGCAGCTCTTAAACAAGGAATTGCGTTCTTTTTAGTGTACAGTACCCAGCAAGAAAGATTACGTATTGAACTTTAGAAAAAGATTTCAGCTTAGAGCATCCTCTCTGTTGCTCATACCTTTGTGATGTTTGTCTTATCGACAAAGACAATGCTCTACAAAATTGTTATATCTTTATCCCTATCTCTTTCCTGCGGGATACTGTAAGCACTATTCGTCAGAATATAGAAGCCGCTCTGCTGCAGTGTGATGTATGTCAGTTTTTGTATTACAAATCCTTCATGTTCAGACTTCAGTGTGATGTCCTGTTGTGAATCACACATCGCTGCTATCGCGCGTTGCTTACAGATTTTAGTATTATAGTTTATAGTTATTATATAGAATATCAGAGAAGAAGGAAAAGGTTAGCCTACTTCCATCTTAGACTTCATCCTGTCCCTTCCCTAATCACTATCCATATTATAAATGCAAAACTGTTTTTTTGTTGGTTTGTCCTTCAATCACGCCGCAACGTATCAGGGTTTTTTTTTTTGCATGATTATAGTTTACATAGGCTACTTTTTATCCTGGAAAATCAAAGGGTTCCCATGGTTTTTAAAAACCTAAATCCACGCGGATGAAGTCGCGGGCATCAGCAAGTTATTAATAATGAATTTATGTGTGTTAAGTAATTAGTATGTAAAAAAATATTTATTAATAAATGATATCAGATAATATCAATGGTATTTTACAGTAACATCTTGTTTGACATTGTATTAATATATTAATGCATGTGACTGTTCTTAAGTAGGTACCTAGTTTGTTTGAAAAACTACTATTGGGTCATTATTGGGTATTTAGGTTAGTCGTTCAGCTTTTGTAACTAACTGTAATGTTTCTTAACTGTAAATTGTGTTATTTTATTATCTGTGTTAACGACTAACGCTGGCCATACACGATCAAGTTTGCCGTCAAGTTTACAGCGGACTTGAAGCAGCGTCCAGTTAACTGATGGCCATACACCACCAAGTTTAGTCATAGTCATTTAATATTCATGATATACATGCATTATACATCACTTACTCAATTAAATTCAAAATTCATTTTTTCCAAAGTCCATGTTACAATAATTTTCCATAAAAATATAAAATAAATTTTTTAATAATCAATTTCATCTTGGATTCATTATAACTATAGAAATACTCCTCGACAATTGCGCATTTTTTTGCTATGGGGGATCTGATTATAGACCTCGGGACCCATTCCAACCACTGTACGCGAAGCTTTCTCAAGCCTGTGATATCACATCGCCATCAGGTGATTTTGATGCCGTGGATTAAAAAGCCGCTTAATCCCCCTATTCGCAAACTCATCTTTATGTTGGGCCACATGAACGCCCACATTCAAAATGAGTAAGCTGGGTAGGGTTAATATGCCTGATTTCTTAAAATATGGGCGAGCCGAGGAGTATCTTGTAGTACGTGGGCTAATATTCGGACTGCCTGCTTTTGAAGTCTAAAGGCCCAGTCTGCGGTACGGCCCCAAATTTCAATTCCATACTGTAGCAAACACCGCCTTTTACTCGACGCCGCTTCAAGTCCGCTGCATACTTGATCGTGTATGGTCAGCGTAACACTTGACAATTGCAAAATCATGAAATTCCAGTCTACAGTCATAACATAACAAAATTAAGATTATTATCAACTGATTAAGTAACAATTTAAAACCGGACAAGTGCGAGTTGGACTAGCGCGGAAAAGGGTTCGGACGATGAATATCTAAGTTTGTACGCAAAATATTGAGAGATGTACCCTACCTACCATGTTAATTACGACCAAAGATTATAGGTTTTCCTGGAATCTATTTTCCTGTAATTTTTTGTATTTGTTTTAAAATTATGGCTCAGTATTTTCTGTATTAAAGATACTTTATCTATTAAGGGGGATATTATAAGTTATAACCCAATAACCCAAACAAAAAGCACATGTAACAAAATTACGATACACGTCCGTGTTTGGGTTGGAGAAGCTCATATATTATGTAGCCTACACATGAGTTTCTCTTATCCAAATCTCTATCAAATTTAAACTTAATAGGTCGAATAGTTTCGAATTGGGTATATTGGCTTTGACAGACGAACAGACAAACAGACACACGAGTGGTCCTATAAGGCTTCCGTTTTTCGTTCGGACGTACGGAACTTTAAAAACTGCCTCGTTGATCAACAATAGATATTGGCACCCAAGGGTCAAATTAAGAAAATTTTCGTAAATAGCGTTCCTTAGTTAATATTACCTAAGTATTTAGGTATATGTAAGTATCTATCTACGTTTGGATCTATATACCGAGTCTCAATTTAACTAGTGCGTGACTGTTACTTTACCTTGGGTTGGCCTTCTCGTATCTAATTGCTGTTGTGTAGAAGAAGGTAATGTTACATACCTATTTCCCAGTAAGACGTAATAAGTATGTGGAAAGAACCAACTGCAAAAGCCTTCCTACATAATTATAGGTATTAGGTAAACAGTTGATTTTTGCGTTGACTGGTCAGTGGTCCTAACAAAATATCCCACGTTCGAGTCCTGGTTTTAGCCATAAAGTTATTGGGGATTTCTGTTAAGAAATTTTCTGTAGCAGCTGATTGCGAACCACGGATATAATTAAAGATCCAGGAAAGATCTTCCAAGTTCATGAAACATTTAAAAGCTCGATGAACTCAATCGGCAGCTTCGGCTTCGTAGAGCGTCGGCTTTGTCACTCAAACCTATGAGACATTTTGTCAGGCAGGCTCCATGACAGAGACAATGCTCTATAAAAGCCGAAGCTGACAAGCTTCGGCTTTGTAGGCCGAAGGTTTTCTTGACAGACACGACAGACGGACAGACAGACCCTATAAATAAGGGTTCCGTTTTTCCTTTTGAGGTACGGAACCCTTAAAATGGATAAGCAGCTCCAGTACGTCAATCAACGTTCCGGTACGGTGTCGTGTAGAAACTACAAACCCATACGGGGTATGGGTGTAGTAAAAAATCCTTCCAACTCAACCCTTCCAAGTTAACCCACTTGGAAGAGGGTACCGCATATATTTTGACTTTAATTTTATTTTTTTCTTTTTCAGGTGGATGAACAATGCCTGCGAGCGCTAAACATATTCATTTGTGGATTTGGAACTTTGTACATGTGGGTGCAGGTTAGTTAAATACCTTTTTTTCCTCTCTCGTCTGGCTTTACAAAGATTAGCCAATGTCAAGTTTGTAGTTATTTGTAACAAGTTAGTTAAACTATACAAGTATGGACCCCGTCTGTGCCGGCGCTCGCCGACATACGCACGGCACCCCCTTAGAGCGCTTTCCAGTCAAAAAAAAAAGCAGAGCACGCCCGCCAGCTAACACCAACACAGACGAATCCGTACCACCTGATTAGTTTTCAAAATAATAACGTAATACCAAACGACGATTTGCTTTATTAAAACATAGTCCATCTCACTATTATTGGCGTCACTCAGAAAAGCAGGTATTATTTAGATATTTTTATCGAATTATTGGAATGTCCTCTCCAAAACCAACACAAAAAAACACAAGTTTAATGTGCACGGTTATCCGAGAGTTTTAATCTAAACAAATTAATGCCAACATAAATAATTTAATTAAAGCGTGATTGCTATCACAACATCTAATTATCCAGTTCACAACCCAAATACCGAAAATATGCGATATCGCTCCGAATCTCAGAAGGAGACTGAACTAAAACCTTCGAAACACCCGCATTTATGCAAGTTCAATCTTGTTGGCCTCCTAGCAACAGATTGTATGACATCGAATGAGCCAAATATCGATTTTATAAAACTACCTGCATTAGATAAATTAATAATTTTATATTATTTTTGACAACTCAAATCAATTTTTTAAAAATAACCTTACAGTTCGGCCGTCCTGAATTTAACACGCCCTCGTGTTTCTAAATAATCTTGTCATGTCAGTCGCGGGCTTCCTTGCCCTAAGTCAAATCCAAATCATGGGCTATCCTGCCCTCCGTCAAATCATTAAAACCTACCCTTGAACTGCCGAACTCTCAGTTTTAATATCCAGTCAACAATAAATCCAAAAGACTAACTTCTCATTCGATGTATACAAAATCTGAACCACTTAATACAAATTACTTTCCAATTCACAAAAGACTAAATTATTAAAAAAAAACTAAAAATTTTAGTCACCAAATCAAACTCAATAAAAATTTTAATCAAATGTGGGTTGTTTAAAAAAAGATACCAAAGCGAAATTAAGGCAACGTAAGACACGTCCCGCTTCTGAATTATTGGCGTCACTCAGAAAAGCAGGTATTATTTAGATATTTTTATCGAATTATTGGAATGTCCTCTCCAAAACCAACACAAAAAACACAAGTTTAATGTGCACGGTTATCCGAGAGTTTTAATCTAAACAAATTAATGCCAACATAAATAATTTAATTAGAGCGTGATTGCTATCACAACATCTAATTATCCAGTTCACAACCCAAATACCGAAAATATGCGATATCGCTCCGAATCTCAGAAGGAGACTGAACTAAAACCTTCGAAACACCCGTATTTATGCAAGTTCAATCTTGTTGGCCTCCTAGCAACAGATTGTATGACATCGAATGAGCCAAATATCGATTTTATAAAACTACCTGCATTAGATAAATTAATAATTTTATATTATTTTTGACAACTCAAATCAATTTTTTAAAAATAACCTTACACTTTTGAGTACGCCTCATCCGTAAATGTCGATTGAAACAGCATGCGCCTACGCTCGACATTGAGCGACAATAGAGAACACTTTTAACGTCTATATAAAGTGTATCTACAGTTTTTGCAGTATTTTTAACTAATAAGTAAATATTAGTGTTCAATATTTCTAATCAATTTTTTTTCTTTCCAGTGCATCATAACTACATACATTTCTACACTATTCTATGATAGAAGATTGACAGTGCTAAGGCAATGCCTTGCGAACATGAGCTTCCTTTTCCTTATTGTAATGGCAATTTTTGGGACCGTATCTTCATTTTTGCCTGAAGGTGAGTTTGTTAAATAATTCATGCAATACCTGAATGCAGAATATTAACTAGAGGGTCTTCCAAAATGGGTCAAATCCACGGCATTTGTTAGTTTTAAGTTTAATAACCATTTTAAACTGAAGTGATCGAACACCAAGTAGTCCAATCTGAGGTTGCATCGTGGCGGTCGGCGCAGGTCATTAAATAAATACACAAGCCCGAATGACCTGTTTTTGTACAATGGACAGCCATACGCCTCATATTCAGTACTGAGGGTATTCTTCTCACCAATATTGAAGTATTCGAGAGTCGAAACAAAATAACGTCAAAGTAAAATGGACCTAAAGGTCATTGATTTAAAGTTAAAAAATCAGTACCAATGATTTTGATTTCGCAACGTTTCCTCTTGGAGCGCTGGCTGTAAATATATGTACGAACGTGAACATTAAAACAAGGAAGTTAAGGGCCCTTTTACTTTAACGCTAAAGTGTTTCGACTCTCGAATACTATCAACGCTGGTGATTAAATCTCGAACTGAGGGTACAGATTCGACTACTTGTTTTGTGCGTACTATACACAAAGTACATACAATGTTTGTCATTATTTCATACAAGTTATAACTAAGTGTGGGTTTTGATGTTTAATAAAGATTTTTTTAATTTGATTAGTTGGCAACAATACCTATGCTGATACTTACCTATATGAAGTACTAGCTGATACCCGCGACTTCGTTCGCGTGGATGTTTTTTAAAATTCCCGTGGGAATTTTTTGATTTTCCGGGATAAAAAGTAGCCTATGTGCTAATCCATGGTATCCATCCTATCTCCATTCTAAATTTCAGCTCAATCTGTCCAGTAGTTTTTGCGTGAAGGAGTAACAAACACACACACACACACACACACACGCACGCACGCACGCACGCACGCACGCACGCACGCACGCACGCACACACACACACACACACACACACACACACACACACACACAAACTTTCTCCTTTATAATATTAGTGTCATTGACTATCACGGTTGGGTTTAAATAAAATTAAATAGATAGTTTTACTATAAAATTGTATCTTTATACAGTAAAATAATTACTATACAGTAAGTATTGCGCTCCCGGTCAGTCAGTGAGATATCCAGGGTTGAAGGGGTTTGATTGACTGCCGTTGAGTTCCCGTTGACGCCCCGTTCAACCAACATAGATATTAAGCTACATTTAAAAAGTGGGTACCTTGATCTCTGCGAGGCAAGAGCATATTTGGTTGACTCTTTGGTTCCCGGAGGCTATGGTGATCAATCTTTGTTTTTTCAGTGTTTTGGCTGAATAAAAATAATAATATTTATTAAAATAGCTTTGTATAATGTTGCAGGTGGGGGTTCCAGCGCCGTTTACGTTTGCCACGTCGTCAGTTCCCTTTGTAGTTATACATTAACCGCGATATTCTGTATATTTATATTGTCCTTCGAAAAAGATTATGAATATTTTTCTGAGGTGAGCCATAAGCTAAATTTGAGTTAAAAGAATCCATAGATTTCAGGCCCGGTATTCATCTAAGTGGACTTGAGAGGAGTTGTGTACAGTCAACCAATCAGATTTTCAAAAGATTACGTGATAATTTTTTCACGTCATCCATTATGAATCTGATTGGTCGACTGAACACATCTCTCTCCTCTTCTCTCCGCTTAGGATTATTATGGATATAGATTTCTGTCATTTTCTTTGCAGGGACTTCGATCAGAAATGTTACTCGATGACGATTGTTCCTTGAACAATACGTCACTCTCCGACGGCGATAGTATATTTGGACCACAGGAGCTTATCTCGAACGCGATAGTTATAAAGGCCAGCATAGCTTGCGGTAAGACCTCCTGACCCGAGGCCGTGCCCAGTCCGGGCACGGTCCATCAGCATAACTCCTATGCTCCCAATAGGTCCTACGGTAGTTTTAATAAATCAAACGTAGAATTAGAAACGGATAAAGAAAACAATAATCTCGAGCATATCTCTCCTATTAGAGATAATATTGCAGATAACGACAGTGGTATGTCGTCCGGTGAAAACGACGACTCTGTGAGGTATAGTTATAAACGTAATGTAAGTGTTAATAAAGTAGCGGACGATGCAGTAATAACCAAGTGCCTAACTAATGAAAATCAACGTGCTGTGCGTTGGAATGAGATTCCAAGTTGTTCTAATGTTAATAACGATGCTTATGTGGAGCGGGACTCGTTTGGTAGCGATCGATTGATCGATTCCGATTTTATTGTGATAAACTTGTCGTGTGACGTCAACGATGTTTGCGATTCCAAAATGAGAGAGTCGGTTGTTGGTACAAATGTTTATAATATTGATTGTGATAACTCGAGCATCCTTAGCGTAGATTCGAGCCAAAGTTTAGTTCCTGTTGCGAACAACGAAATCGTCAAATCGGAAAATCAGAAGCTGGTGAGTTTATCCCTTTCCATTTTGCTGGCCGCGTTGCTCCAAGCGATGCGATGTTTCGCCCAGTTCTTAGAGGACATTGTTACCCCACAAAGATTATAAACAATTGTGTTCCAAAAATATTTTTGTGCAGTATTGTATTCGCTAGTTATACGAATTATTATTCTCAATTACAAGATGTCAATATATTTCATTACCCTCTTGTAAACTTTGTTTTATTTCTTTTGAGTGATTTGCAGGATTTGTTACTTACGACACTAATCCACTTAAGTACTAATCCATCATTTACACATGCGTCATTGCGTGCGCGCCGCTGCAGACCGAACACGAATGTGAACAGGTAGTGATCGCAAACCAAGTAGTCCAATATGAAGATACAACATGGCGGTTTGCACAGGGATTTTTGTACGGTTGGCGTCAGAAATCGAGTAGCAATTCCGCGAAACTAATGCATCAAAAAATGTCGCACTTGTCGCCTTTTTCTATTAACACGCCACACACACCTAACACATGTGCGTAACCGTGCCACGCGAATATAATCATTAAGGTGCTAAACGACTTACGGCCTTTGACTGTGCACTTATACGTCTCCTGTTCAGATTTGACTATAGTGCGCACTATAGTTCGTGTGTGGATCGGCGCATCCTCTTTGTCACATGTGTAAATGTACCTTAGGTACGACAATAGTGCAGCGGGTGGGGTTTGAACCGCCGACCTTTTGGAATTCAGTCCGCTCCTCAACCATTGAGCTATTGAGAACCTTTAGAAGTTACGTCGGTACCTGATCAAACAACCGACGACGTCTGCGTAATTCAGTTAATTCAATCTACAATACAATCAAACGTGAAAATTAAGATTAATTGATGGTTTTGCGAATTTCACAGATGTAACTTCTAAGTTATGGTATACCTAAAATCTATTGAGAAGATGGAGAAACAAGAAAAACTTCAAAAGATATTTTTATTAATAATTTAATAAATAATACCGAACAATACACAAATGAGACTACTAAATACACACACAACAAATAAATTATGAGGTTAAATAGGTCATTGGTACACTAAACAAAGTTACTCCTCTATTTATTGTCTCAATATTACTCCACTGTCAGTTAACGTTGATCGCACACTGGCCGCAAGCGCCGTAAGTCTCCAGTCGTTAAAGAATGATTAATTGATCAGTGGCTGACGTTATTCGATGTTCAGTACTGCAAAAAGGCGTCCCGTGTGTCTTTCAAAGTGCAATTAAACTGTTGTGGCATGCCACAAAACGATTGCGCCAACCAATCACAGCGCGCCTCGAACGTCATTGCGTCAGAGTGCCACAACAAACTTGTCTAGATACACGTCTTCATATAGAATGTATGACTGCGATCGCTTTTTGCCACCTTACGTCATGTGAACATACTTTAGCGGCATTTGCGGCTCGTTTCGTAATATGCGATCAGTTTATAACGACGCTTCGTTTATCACTGTAATCAGTCTGTTGTTAGAATTATGGCACTTTTTCTTCCATTTGACCGAGTTCCGGTGTTCAGGGTTGTGGTGTTCCTGGTTGGTGTGTTCTTGGTTGGTGGTGTGTTCTGGGTTGGCGGTGTGTTCCTGGTGGGCTCGGTGTTCTTGGTCGGTGTGGTGTGGCGTGGATGGTTGAGGAGAGTTGTTTGATACCACGAATGACCACCGTCTCGCTTTGCGTTCGGCCAAATTCGGCAGTTCGGCTATCAGATTATTTTCGTACTCGCTTAGCATTAGATAGTTCTCCACCTGTTATTAAAATTGTATGAATATTATATTTGATTTTTTTGTAAATACCAACGCAGTGAGAGAATATTGCCCCAAATTTCGTAAAAAATATATGAGATGCATTTAACTTTAATAGCACTGCCCTGCGGGGAAAGAGTTTTTTTTTGACTCAATTCAGGCTTTTTTGCCTTATTCTATTTCTTCGTTAGCTGAATGGGCAAGAGTTATAAATAGAAAACTATTGCCAATGTGAATAATTCAAAACTTGACTTGAATACAAAAGCAGATTTGGAATTTTTGAGTATTTCCTAGATCAGACAAATTATTCTGTGTGAACAATCTATCAATTCAAAAAAATATTAGTGCATATTGCAAACACATTACCTTGTTACAGCTAGTAATACAATCACCGCCACAGTCCAGGTCCTCTAGCAGATGTTCGGGTATGTCTAGATCTAGGTCTAAATCTAGGCCGCCCTCCTCGCTGATGCAGGTCAGCTCTGGCGGGATGTTGGGAGGTGGGGAGCCGAGGCTTCCTGGTCCGATGCTGTCCAGCAAGAGATCTCGACCCGCTCTTCCAGGGGCTACTAGCTCTGCTCCTAGAACTTTATAAAATGTTGGTTAGAGAAAATTGCCAAGAAATAGTACAACGTCATGAATGCTGTCCCGTCTTTCCAATTGAGACAATTTAGCATAGGATTCAGCAGATAGTATTTCCAGTTATCTTGCCTAAATCTTGTCCCACTGTAATGTGAAAGGGATTGAACGCAACGAATAGGTGTATAATTCGTTGATTGCTGGCAAGAGATCTTCAAGTCGCCAACGACGCAAGTCGATGGAAGATTTAGAGGGTGGACAGAGCTTAGCTGTTTCGAAATATAATAGAAAAGCTTTTGTTAATTGTGTACCGCCTTCACTTCGAAGATGGCACACGATGATGTAGGATCTTACCTAATGCTGTCGCAGCGCCGGCGGCGGCACGCGGTTCGCGCTCGCGGCTGCGCGGCGCGCTGCATGCAGATTCGCATCCTACTCCTCCGCCGTTTTCTCTGAAAAAAAAAAACCATCAGGTTTCATCACAAGTGAGGTCATGATCACACTAAAATTATGTGTTGTGCTTCATATTTGACGAAATTGTTGTGAGTCGTAGTGTTGATATCTTTTTCGATTTTTGTGGCTTATAGTGTCGTGATTTTAACGTTCAAGGAAGATATCGTGAAGGAATCTGCGTGCTGGGAGTTCTCCATAATTTTCTCAAAGGTGTGTGAAATCCTGCGAATCTGCTTGGTCAGGTGATGGACTATGGTTTAAACCGTTATCATTCTGAGAGGAAATCCGTTCTCAGCAATAGGCCGGCAATGGATTGGGATGATGACATTTATTATAATATGAAGTTATTGAGTATATGCTATGAAGTCGTGCGCCACAATCTGCTGTGCGCCACAACAGATACAACACTTATCTGGTGTGGCAGAGAAGTAGGAAAGTTTGTAGTTCACTAACCACCTCCGCCTACCACGCTATTCCTTCATGAGATGGTTTTCTACAAATAAATATTAAATAAGTATATACTACGTGTAGATAGGGTATTGGACTTACTTGGTGTGCTTATGTGCGACGCTACGGCGATGTAGGTCGATGCAGAAGAGCGACAGGGATCCAATAAGAGAGCACGTGGAACTGAAGTAGTATCCCGCCTTGCCTCCGCATCCCACGTTTATGTACCCTGAAATGATCAGCAAATAGGTTTGTAGGTACAATAACTCTTTCTCTCTCTCTGGTTAACCTCAACCCAAGCAAACGGGCTAGAGATTCTAGAGTCGGGCGTGGTCCTTGATTTTATTTCTTATTCTTTTCTGCGTTCATACCTAGTAAGTAGTAAGTCATGAATGATGCTAGGTACAGTAGGTACTAAGCTCATGCTTAGTACCTACTCATCTCACGTTCTTCACAGCGCACTCTGACTTTGCTCAAATTTAAGACAGTTAGAACGAGACAGATTTATATCGATACATAAATCTGTCTACTTTTAACAAGGTAATTGCTAATTGACAAATCGCAAAAATGCTGTACTTAGAAGTAAATTGTTTATTTTTCTAAAGCATTAACAGCTATTAAATACATGCAATTAAAAACTTCAGTTTGTGAAGATTATAAGGGCCTCTTTTAATTTAGTATACATTATCCTAATAAAAAAAAAAAAACAAGTTGAAAACATTGCTGTTCGCAACTTGTTCTGTAAAAATTTTCTTTAACATCTTGATACTTTGAAGCCAACCTCCAGAAAATGATATGTTTAGGTATAGCAATCAATTCGAACTGTTAGTTTTATACTAAATGTTTTTCATTTCTTAAATAATCTAAAACTAACCAAAAAACTTCCTGTGCTATTTATTTTCTTGCAGGCGCTCTATGGAATTCAGTGTCCACTGGACTGTCATGGCGGAAGGACTGTGCGCGTCATTTCGTCGCAAAATATTATTTAAAATGAATTTAAGCTTATTATTTTTGAATGAAAGTTGTGTTTATAATCGTTGAAAAATAAAATAGGGATTTTTTCATTTCTAAAAGAAGCCTGCTTATATACTAAAATTTATTCTAAAGTCACGGTTTTACCAGGTAAATACTCGGAGGTTGTCATAGATTATGATGACAGATAGTAAGTGTTCTAAATAGGTATTATACCTATGTTTTTTAGGAGATAGCGCGCCTCGTTCCGGGTGCCGTGTTCCGAAATGGATTTCGTAGTAGTGCAAGTTTGGTGCAAGCCCCACATGACGGAGGGGTATGCGTCAGGCATTTCCTGTGTACAAAAAAGACCTATATTTCGGATCCATTTTTCATCACTGACATCATGCACTATTCAAAGACTGGTCTTCAAGCATTGAGGAATTTTGGACGAGAGACATCTCGAAGGTTCCCGAAGGCTGCCTAACTGAGTTAGATTTGTCGGCTAGCTAGCTTTTTTTGAAATTGGACCTACTTAGCTGGATTGTGTGTTAGAGATTTCTTATGAGATATTATATGTACATAATAATATAACCATCATAAGAAAGCTCAGATTCATGCTGCGGGCAATGGGGAGAGCCTAAAGGTTGGAACGCCATTTCGGCGGCCGTGTTTCCTGCCATATATACCTTAAATACCTGCAAGCCAAGAGTGAATAGGCATCTTCTAGGTAAGCGTGCTCCAACTTGGACCTCATCATTGCTTTCTTTAAAGCATGATTGTCGTCAAGCGCAAGCGCAAAGATTCAGGCGGCGCAAACCCGTAGCATGTGGAAGACCCTATTAAAGACCTATGTTCACTGTGGATGTCTGTCGGTTGATGTTGATGATTATGTCTTTAGTGCAAGTAGTTCAGTAGTTTCAGAGTTTATCGATAACAAACAAACAAACCTTTCCTCTTCATAATATATGTACTTAGTAGCGCAAACTTGGAAAAAATCTCGTGGAAACTCTTTGATTTTCCGAGATAAATGTCATTTTACCTGGCAGCCCTAATCAATTTTATCACTGATAATAATAACTAATTCATAACCGTTAAACCTAAGAGTCAAAATCTCGTTTTTCTAGTCGAGTTCCGTAGGCTCTTTGAACTCACCGCATCCCAAGAAAACCTACCATTAGATGTAGGAATAATGGAAAGAGGTCACAACCCTCAGCAATAAAGAATACGATGCGGAGAGAGATGTCACTCTCAAGGTCTTTAAATGTATCCATGCAAAAAACCACGTCGACTGGTTGCTCCGTTGCAGCGTGATTGAATATTAAACCAACAAACACACTTTCGCATTTGAAATATGGCCAATGATTATAAGAAACAGTTTAAATCTCTCTCTGCTCTCCGAGAGACGTTAGGCAAAGTGAACACGAATTATGACACTTCTGTGTTCTTATACAAGCTTAGGTCTCTCAATTTTGTCAATTAATGTCAAATTTCTTTCTCAGATCAAAACCTAGTAAGTGGTTTAAATTCAAGAGAAGTTTAGGAACACACCTTTGAGAACATGGAAAACTTGCAGGTATGCAGGTTTCCTCACGATGTTTTCCTTCGCCGTTAAAGCAAGTGATATTAAATTGCTTAAAACGCACATAACTGAAAAGTTAGTAGTGCGTGATTCCGGGATCGAACCCCCGACCTTCGATTAGGAGGCGGACGTTCTAACCACTAGGCTATGACAGTTTTTAAATTAAAGGGGTTTAAATATTTTAGTATGAAGACTGGCCTACACATTTATTCATTACATGTGCATCATTTTCTTTTTTAGGGTTCCGTACCTCAAAATGAAAAACGGAGCTCTTAAAGGATCACTTTGTTGTCTGTCCATTTGTCCGTCCGTCCGTCAAGAAAACCTATACAGTACTTCCCGTTGATCTAGAATCACGAAATTTGTTCTCGGATTTATTCCTTTACTTGGGCTATGAGAGTTGAGACCTCTCTACCTGCCCATAATTCTAGGTTAACGGGAAATACCCTATCGGTTTCCTTGACAGACACGACAGACGGACAGACGGACAGAAAGACAGACAACAAAGTGATCCTATAAGGGTCCCGTGTTTCCTTTTGAGATATGGAACCCTAAAAACATTATGTAAGTATGCAAAGTATTTCCCTTGCAAACATATTTAACAGTTGACATGTAGAGGTCAGAACTCCTTTTGACTTTTCCTATCTTACTTTTAAGTTTTAATGCATTATTAAGTATTTACTGTTTTGACATGGTATTTAGATAATGGGTGATATTTATTTTATTTAATCTAATTCCTTTGAAAAACTTAGTAAGGCGCATTAATCTATAAAAAACCTAGCGAGTTCATAGACTTACTATGTTTTAAAATGGTCAAAGCGACTTACTAGCTTTTAATTTTACTTTAATGTGGGTGTCCTTACAATACAACGGGACATACTATGAAAGTTAGGCTTATGACATAAAACGATTTTCGGAAAAATGACATTTACTTTGTTTTGATATGGGGCGGTCGATATAATTAGGTACTAGGGTAAAGGCTCAAGTAAATAAACAGATTGGACGTTTTTACATGTATTAAGAGCTGGAATAAAAAACCGGCTGATATACCTTTTTTAAATATTTTCTTACAAATTCTTACACTTTTTTCAATTTCAATTTCAAAACCGTGTTCCGTTCAAACCGTTCAAAAGTGCGTGTGCGTGCGTCCATGTGTGTGTGTGTGAGTGTGTGTGAGTATATACTTGTCTGTATGTTTGTACGAGTGTTTGTGAGTTTGGTATTGCGTTGTATAACCACATGAGTAGCGAACAGAGTCAAAGCTTCATACAAGCGCGCTACGATAGGTACACTACTACAAGCTTGAGGCGCGTGTGTGCGTGAGCACAGGCGCTACGTCGCGTACGGAGAGAAATCGGTTTATACCGGTTCGGCCTGTGCTCAAGCTCAGGGGCTGCAGTACACGTCGCGCGTCGTGTTTTCATTTAATTTAATGTTAATGATAATAATTTAAATAGTGTTTACAATCTATTTTCTTGAACTGTCATAGATTTTGTTCAAAATCAATATCTGAGGATCCCTAGGATCACAAAACAGGAAATTGTTACCAAAACTTAAAACAGTTGGCACCATTTTGTAATTCTTTGTTAATTGACCGATTTCGTTCAAAATCGATATTTAGAGCTCCCTGGCATCACAAAACAGGAAACTGTTACCAAAATTTAAAAAAGTCGACGCCATTTTGAAATTCTTTGTTAATTGACCGATTTCGTTCAAAATCGATATTTAGAGCTCCCTGGCATAACAAAAAAGGAAACTGTTACCAAAATTTAAAAAAGTCGACGCCATTTTGAAATTCTTTGTTAATTGACCGATTTCGTTCAAAATCGATATTTAGAGCTCCCTGGGATCACAAAATAAGAAACTGTTACCAAAATTTAAAAAAGTCGACGCCATTTTGAAATTCTTTGTTAATTGACCGATTTCGTTCAAAATCGATATTTAGAGCTCCCTGGGATCACAAAATAAGAAACTGTTACCAAAATTTAAAAAAGTCGACGCCATTTTGAAATTCTTTGTTAATTGACCGATTTCGTTCAAAATCGATATTTAGAGCTCCCTGGGATCACAAAAAAGGAAACTGTTACCAAAATTTAAAAAAGTCGACGCCATTTTGAAATTCTTTGTTAATTGACCGATTTCGTTCAAAATCGATATTTAGAGCTCCCTGGGATCACAAAATAAGAAACTGTTACCAAAATTTAAAAAATTCGACGCCATTTTGAAATTCTTTGTTAATTGACCGATTTCGTTCAAAATCGATATTTAGAGCTCCCTGGGATCACAAAATAAGAAACTGTTACCAAAATTTAAAAAAGTCGACGCCATTTTGAAATTCTTTGTTAATTGACCGATTTCGTTCAAAATCGATATTTAGAGCTCCCTGGCATCACAAAAAAGGAAACTGTTACCAAAATTTAAAAAAGTCGACGCCATTTTGAAATTCTTTGTTAATTGACCGATTTCGTTCAAAATCGATATTTAGAGCTCCCTGGCATCACAAAATAAGAAACTGTTACCAAAATTTAAAAAAGTCGACGCCATTTTGAAATTCTTTGTTAATTGACCGATTTGGTTCAAAATCGATATTTAAAGCTCCCTGGGATCACAAAAAGGAAACTGTTACCAAAATTTAAAAAATATTTTTAACCGACTTCAAAAAAAGGAAGAGGTTCTGAATTCCTCGGTATCTTTTTTTTTTAACGTATGTTCCCCGATTACTCAAAGACGCCTGGACCGATTTGGATTTTTTTTGTTTGATAGGGTATACTTCGCAGGTGGTCCCATATAAATTTGATGAAGATCTGATGAATATCTTCCGAGATGGAGAACGGAACTCCTCAATGGATAAGAGCAAATTGCTCGCGATCAGTGTAATATCTTAGTAAACAGTAGGGTTTTAACTGGGTATGGCATATTATAGTACAGTGGGGCCACTAAAAATTGTGAAATAAAAAATTTTCAAAAGAAAAATAAAACCGACTTCAAAAACCACAATCACTAAAATTATTTTTACTTTTTAGTGTTTGTGGTTTTTGAAGTCGGTTTAATTTTTCTTTAGATTTTTTTTAAAATATTTATTCTGGTATTCTTCTTTCTTGGATAAGGATCCCTCTTGGGTATCCCCATTTCTCTCTGTCTTTGGTACTATCAAGCTAATTTTCTCTCGCGATTTGCACAATAGCATTAGACCAACGCGTCTTCAGTCTACCTATTTTTCTTTTGCCTGCTGGACCTGGCCAAGGGGAGATTTTTCCTTTCATCTGTAAAAATCGATACAATATGACCATTTGCATTTCAGTTTTAGGGCATGTCTCAAGGTGTCTGTAGGCTTTGTCTTTTTTCTTATGTCTTCAATTCTCACTTTGAATATTTTTTCCTTAAGTTATGCTCCTTGCCATCGCCCTTTAGCAAGTCACTATTATTCTTTTTATATTCTTTGTCTGGACCCATGTTTGGCTGGCATAGGTGAGGCATGGCAGGATGCATGTAGGTATCTGTAACGGATCTTTTAAGATGTACTGGGTAAGCTCCTTTCATTCTTTCCTTTTGTGCCCAGTACTTGTTCGAACTGATGTTAATCCGTCTGTCTACTTCCTCTTCTGCACTTGTAACGCTGAATGAGACTTGTTTTTTAAGATACATTTAGGAGCATAGGTAATGTAGTTCCAATACTTAATTGTATTTATTTGCCTGTTATTATAAATATGGCGGCTGATTGAATGAGGCCGATTGTTGTAGGTACCTCTGCGAAACTGTCCAAAAATAGTAAACTGAAGTAAGTAAGTACTACTTACAAAATTATGTCGCTTTTCATTGATAAATATGGATTTCGAAAATTTGACCACATTTCCAAATTTCGCGATATATAAAGTGGCTTCCGATTCCGAATCATTTCACTGGCATACAAAATTCAACTTTTTTGTTTTATTAGGTTTTGAAACTGTTTCGTACTAATTTGACTTCGCTGATTTCAGATCTACTTTAATTTTTTACACAGCAGCTCTAGTTTTTGAGATACAGGTACCCCCATATTTTGCACTATACTCACACTTTGTATGTTCACACTTTATTAAGATCACACAAGTAATTTCCAAAATTTATCGAGGTGTTAACATCAAGAAGAACATCTGCAAGTTATTCCAATCATTTTTGTACCATTTGGTGGCGAGTACGTATTAAAGAATGTCGTGCAAGTGTGTCTAACTTTGTAAAACAAGCATACTCGGGCTACTTTGAGAACCCATTAGCAGCTAACAGCAAGGCCTGGACTCCAAATTTTTATATGTGGAAGCTGTATTTCCTCATTGCGTTTATGAGCAAATAAGAATAGACCCTACTTTTACTAAAAAAAGTATTATAATTTGGCGCGAACCATCTAAACACCATGATGATTATTATTTCTGCATTGTGAATATAACCAGAAGAAACAGCAAAAAAATTGTTCCAAGCGACTCTATTGTAACTTGCAGTCTACAATTAGAACGATTCTGACTTCTGGTGATAAATCTGTACCTCAGCCCCAACCCAGTACCTCCAATCTACTTCAAGAACTTTCAGAAGGTAGTGACGATGTAGTGACTTTTACATCTCAACTTAGACTATTCAATCAAAATGATTTGGACCACTTAATGAGAGATCTTAGATTGTCTAAAAAGCATCAGAACATGTGGCTTCTCGGCTCAAAGGAACAAATCTGATAACATGTGTTACGGTATATTGTTCTCACTACTCTCAAAACATTCAGCAGCTGATGTTGCACTTCCAGCGACTTGGGTGCAACATGGGCATTAAGTTTTTCTCTATTATACAGAAAGGGCTCTATTATACATTCTAAAACAGGTTTTATTTATTATTATTATGTAAAATAGTTTTTGATTTATCGCGCAAAATGTAGAAAAAAATATACAATAAGTCAAAAACTGTGAAAATCTGACAATTTTTTTTGAATTCCAAGCCGAAAATATATTTAAGAATTTATTTATTAATAGGAATCGAGAGTTTATGCACTAGATAGAGTTCGTTCATTCACTGAAATTCCCAGTTCATTTACTGGCAATTTATCCTTTTGTTAAATAAAATAAGTTATAATAATTAATACCACGCATTTTATTTGATTTTTTGATATTTAAATAATTTAAGAGTGTATACCTACTGTGTACAGACACACAAAATATAAAAATTATATATAGAACGATTCTCATATACCTTAATTTTAGGTCAATGTCAGGGTAGTCCTTATTCGTTCATTTACTGGATCTTTTACCCTCCTACGTCAAAATACTAAAAGTCCGCGTAAATTTCGCAGATTGAAATGTCTGCTTGATTAATTGTCAATAGAGGGTCATGACATGTCAAAATTGCTAGTTTGAAGGTGAAATCGTCTATGTCATTCGCATTGGCTTTCCTCTTAAAGTGCACTCTATACATCTGTCTAAGATGAAAGCGACTTGGATGGGATATGGCAGTTTTATTAAACCAATAGGTACCCATCTGTTTCTGCCCGATATCTTGTCAGACAAACCAACAAACAAAAACACTTTCACTTTGATAATATTAATTATTAGTAGGGACATTATGTTTTACTTAATAATTTTTTGGCTAGTTACCAGAGAGCGGCACGCCGATTGCGATAGGCACGGCCTGCGAGCATTGCACGAAGCCCCAAGTGCGGGCGAAATTGCGCGAACGCACGCGTTCGTACGTGTACATCTTCAGCGAGTAGTGGTAGCCACCGCAGAATATACCTAGAATTACATTTGGTATCTATATTATTATACTAGTGTTTGACAAGGGAATTTCTGAATAATAACAAATAAAAAATTGTGGAACCGGCAGGAATCGAATCTGCATCACTCCTGAATATTGGACGATTCGATCACTTGATCTAGAATCATGAGATTTGGCAAGAAGGTCTCACAGCACAAGTAGGAAAGAAAAAATCCGAAAATCGATAATTTATAGTGTCACATAAAAATACTTCTTACTGCAAACTTTTGCAGTTGGAGATACGAAATAAATACACGTATCCTTCCAAGGTACGGAACCCTCGGTGCGCAAGACTCCCACCTAGCCGGTTTTCTATGGAATGGCCGCTTTGCTACTACTCAGCCGGTTTTTTTTATGAGACGGGCCAAGTGCTGCTCTTCGGCGATGCTTCTCCTTTACACTGACACTAACTTTTAAGACTAGCGTAGGTATATTTTTTAACTAACCGTAAACCCAAGCGAACATGACATATCCACTATAGGAACCTTCAACAGCGGTTAGTGCCATGGTAGCCAACCCACACACGAACACAGCAGCCTGCGTGAGGTACTGCCTCGCTATGCGGCACTCTGCTGACTTCTGCCGCACCAACAGACCGAACGCTGCACAACCCACCGCCCACGCTAGGCCGAGGTATGCCTGGAGTAACTCTGCAGTGTCCCCCAGACCTGTGATTGAAAAAAAGAAAGTAAAAGTAGTAAAAGTACAATTAACCGTCTATACGTAATAAACGAATAATAATGTAGGAGTATCCATCTACACCGGTAATATTATTGTGCACAAGACGTGTGTGCGCATACACAGGTGTAGGTATCCTCTATTCTCTCTCTGAAAGCAAATAAGTACGATACGATCGGAGTTGTGCAGGACATGTGGCACATGTGTGTGGGGGGGGTTTATACACCATCACTGTCTTAAGTCCGGGCTAACACCCAATATCTGACTATTTTTGGTCCCACCAGGGAATCCCATCGACTTTGTCAGCCACAGTAAAATATGCTAACGGTCAACTAGACCAAGGAGGCAGTTAAATGGTAACTGACATCAAAGAACAGCTCAAACTGCTGGGTCTAGAAACTTGAGACTTAGCATGTAGGTAGGTTTACCTGTAACATAGACCCCCATGTGGGCATCCACTAAGAAATGATATCGAAAAAAAAATTTCCATATAAGAAGTTCGTATTGAGAGCAGATAACCTACATTACATCTGATAAGGAAGTTTTGTTAAGATATTGTTGCTTTGTTGACAATAAAAATAAATCAGATAACAAACCCGCTCATGCGAAGGTTAAAACGATGACTTACCTTCCTCTTCGGCATGATAAGCCAAGTAAAATATAGGCGTGTTGATCCCAAACGCCGATATCCCCGTAGACATGAGCAAGATTCTCACAGTTTTCGATCTCAAAGTAGAAAAGTCGAAGAAAGGTTGTCTGTCGTCGGCCTTGCTTCTGTCTTTCATCTTCCGCTTGATTTTGTTTTGGTTTTTAAGATGTAGGATGGCGCGTCTTTGGGGGTGATATAGGGAGGCCGAACGGTAGAACGTGCCGAGTATGAAAGTGACGAATACTACTCCGGTTACTGCCTGCAGTCCTAATCGCCATCCAATTGCTCTATAATTTGAAAGAAATAGTTATTTAGGTAGTTAGGAAGATAAAGCTATAAATATATAGAAAGCATCCATAAAATAAGCTATTGCGTTGCAATGCCTTGTAAGGCAGTATTCAAGGCTAAGCAGATCAGTCTAAAGAATCTTAAATGATTTAAAACTGTGACCTATAAATAAACTGGCGTAGGTAATCTAGGTAACCTACCTATACTTACGTAGATATACCTTATTTTATGGTGTGGCCACATAGTAAAACTTTTATGACCAGTACATCAAACTCTAGTTATGATAGAAATCATGTGTAGCACCAGTTCCGCTATTAACTCTCACAATGGTAGATAAACGAATATCTATTTACATTATTGTTTTCTACGATACAAGAAAGGTCAACGCTTTCACAACATAAAATTTCTTTAAAAAAAAGAATTCTACACTAGGTACCTGATGGCTCCTTTGATAAAGGTCGACATGACGGCGATACCGAGGCCGCTGCCGCTCACGATGAAGATCTCCACCAGCTCGCGGCGTCGCTTGAAGTATTGAGCCACCATCAACGTAGAGCAGTCTCGAGTTAACCCCACCCCCACTCCTACTACAGTCCCTAGAAGATAAAAAACTATGTAAGAACAGTGTGTAGGCCGAGTGTGGTCAAAGCCACCATATCTGCTAAGAATGCGACGAACAGGAGACATACCTAATTACTGTGGACAATTAAAAAAATATTCAAATAAATCAGCCCTTGGCTGCAATCTCACGTGCTGGTAAGTGATGATGCAGTCTAAGATGGTAACCTGGAAGGAGTTTGGCAGTTTGTAATAAACCCAAACCCCTTTGGTTTCTACACAGCATCGTATCGGAACGTCAAATCGCTTGGCGGTATGACTTTGCCGGTAGGGTGGTAACTAGCCACCAGACTAGTCCAGAGGAAAAGAAATTATAAAACTACAAATTTCCCCTGCCAGGAATCGAACTCGGGACCTCCTACTGATAATCCCACGATGTTCCGCTGTTTCCCACAATAACTCTAGCGTTTAATGTTTTGACGTGAGTCGCAACTTGTAAGAAACGGTGTTTGCAACCTCATACACAAAATTATTTCTGAATTCACTGACTTTATTAATAAACACAGAAGTTATTCATAGAACTGAAACAAACTTTCAGCTTACTGAATATAATGTTAATCGAGTTACTTACTTGCCATTGTCCTAACTCTATTGCTATAAACGGTAAATAATTATCTGAATCTCGCATTGTGGACAAAATAATCTGCTTTTACACGTTATTAGGTAAAATGAAAAGGTTTTCTTTTCAATTGCTATGAGAATGGCATGGCATTACATTACGATTGGCTGTGAATTGTACAAATTAAGGGTGCCGACGATCGGATGGACGTGATCAAATTATAGGATTCCAAACAGTCTTTGAACGTTTAACTTGGATTTTATCTATACGACTATCAATGGAGATCAATTTTATAGACAGAGATAATGGCTGAGAAGAATTTTATGTGGGTAACAAACTTATTTTTGTAAAAATAGAATTGCAGAATAAAGTTATTTTTCACTAAGATCTGCCTTTCGCAACCTACTTCTTTAAGCCCGTGGGATTCTCTCTAAATAATGGCAATTCCTTCAATCCTCGTCATTCCTCATCCAGCTATTTGGGCTTTGTACCTATTCATAGGTGATTCTTGATCAGTTAGGACAGGGCAGTTATAGGACCAGACAAAGGGCAAAGGTATAGCAGAACCACCGTTGTGGTAAAACACAGAACGAGTGTAGGTACAAACTGTAACAAACAGGTAGGTAACGCTCCAAATAATTTGGAGCCAAACTTAGTTCACAATTATTGTGAACTAAGTATTTAGGATGTTCCGTGAAAATTTTGTCTATGAAAGAACGCCTGTCACAATAATTTCGAATACATTAATGTAACCTCCATAGATATACGTTGCGCCAGAGCTGTGTTAGACACGCCATCGCCTATTGTCTGTCCCATAGGAGCGAGCGTAGCGAAAAAATCGTGTCTATGGTCTGTCCAGACCTTTACTGTTAAGTTTTGCTAGTTATACAAAAAATTGCATGGTTGATGCGGTGGTAGTGTAGAGGGGTGGTTATTCTAAGTCTAGAGGTTAAGACGACAGCCTCCTGATCAGGAGGTCAGGGGTTCGTTTTACTTTAACTTTTCGGAGTTATGTGCATTTTAAGCAATTAAGTACCTATCACTTGCTTTAACGGTCAATGAAAACATCGTGAGAAAACCTGCATGCCTGAGAGGCCTCTATAATGTTCTTGAAGGTGTGTGAAGTCTGCCAATCCGCACTTGGCCAGCGTGGTAGACAAACTAAACCCTTCTCTTCCTGAAAGGAGACTCGTGCTCAGTAGTGAGCTGGGGATGGGCTGATGATGATGATGATGACGCGTACAGCTACAAACAAACATCTTGGATATAAGATACAGTTTTCCTATCGCAACTGAGTCAACCGACGTTTCAAATTGGTAGTCATTTGTTATGCGTCGAACAGTCCCCGGTTTATAAGCTGTAATATCCTGGACGGTTTCCTCTCTCACGTGCTGTCGGTGGGTGGAGGTTTACTACCTCCACTGCACTCGTGAATTCTGTATCGGCATATTTATGATCTCGTACATTTACAGCTCGCAATAGATTGCAATTGAAAACTATCAATATACTACCACCTACACCTACCTACCCTATCTTACACACAGTTAGCAATTTGTTCAATTTGATAAAAATTGCCTACAGGATATTGTTACCATCGTCATCAATATCATCACCCACAAGTACGAGTTTCCTCTCAGAAAAGAAGGGTATATCCTACATAATATACTAGCTGATGCCCGCAGCTTAGCCCACGTGGATTTAGGTTTTTAAAAATCCCGTGGGAACTTTTGATTTCCCAGAACAAAAGTAGCTTATCCGTAATAGCCCGTACCCGGGATGCAACTTGTTTCTGTACCACGTAAATACATTTGAATGGATGATGCTTTAAAAATTCCGAGGGATAACCAGGATTTAGGAATGCAATTCCTTACAGCATCAGGATTGAGGAGTTGGGTCCCCGAGTTCAACGACAAAGTCTTTACTTCGTAAAGATACCTTCAATATCAATTTATAAGCGACAGTTTCTAAATCCCATCAGCTTTGGTGGTCAGGTTCTCTGCAGCATCAGGATTGAGGAGTAGGAATCCAAATTTTTTTAAAGACAATGTCGCAAGGTTCCTATCGATTAAAGAAAATAAGCAAATCGGTTCCGAAATCTCGGAGATTTCGGTATACATAGATAAAAAACTCCTTTTTTGAAATTCGGAAAAAATTAGTACCCTATGTTACTCCCTGATTAATCCTCTACTTGTCTGTGAAAGTCCCGTCTAAATCAGTTCAGCCGTTCCGTTCCGTTTGTATTTGTACCCCCAACCTCCTGAAAAGGAGGCAGACGTCTTATTAACCACTAGGCTATTGTGTCGATTCGATTTTTGAAAAATGTTGTTTGCGTTCTGTCAATTATGTCTCTGACTAGTGTCACGATAATTACTTACCTGCTAAAGAAAATATGGATTCAATGTAAGCAGGAAACAATTGAACTTATCCTTTATGACATTAAGCACCACCACTGTAAAATATAGGGTAGTTAATTTTATTGCAGGAAACATTAAATTGAATCGATCGATTTATTCATAAAGTTTTATTACATTTGTGAGAGTCAATAATACGATATTCCTTGTCCGTTCAACATCAAATGATAATACCTAGTGTGGCTATGTACCTAGTACCTACCAGTACTAGAAGCTGTGATAGACTAGTGGTTAGGACTCCGCCTCGTCTAGTGGTCCTCCTCCTAATCGAAGGCCGGGGGTTTGATCCCGGGCACGCACCTCTAACTTTTCGGAGTTATGTGGGTTTTAGGTAATTTAATATCACTTTTCTTTAACGGTGAAGAAAAACATCGCGAGGAAACAAACATGCATGCCTGAGAGTTCTCCATAATGTTCTCAAAAGTGTGTGAAGTCTACCAATCCGCAATTGGCTAGCGTGGTAGACTATGGCCAAAAGCCCTTCTCACTCCGAAAGGAGACCTGTGCTCTGTAGTGAGCCTGCGATGGGTAATGATGATGACCTACCAGTTATATTGTGAAGTTCCTGATAACTACACCCTAAACACAATCAGTGCGACAACTCTATCTCCCATCTATATAAAGCTTGTTTTACGCCAGAGCAACACGGTGCGACATTGAAGCATGCCACAGGGCTGCATGCTAAATAATAATTAAAAATAAGGACATGGAATGTCTTTACGGCATCAGTTTGCCCCTCCGCCTTTATTATAGGTAACTTCAAGTTAAGCAAGCGTGCTCTATCATAGGCTCCATCATTACTTGCAAGCAGGTCTAGTTGCAGCCAAGCGCTAGTCTATACATTAAAAAAAAGTCAAGGGTCCTCGGCAGATTGTGATACTGTAATGCAATTCTTCACCACGATGTTATCTCAGCATAAAATAGACTGTCTCAAGCACAGCCTGCCACAGGCTGCTTAGGTCCACAAAATTATTGTTTCCATTTGTAGCATGCCTTATTGTCGCATGGTGTTGCTACATCATTTACAACGATTGTCGCTGCGAGAAAGCGTCTTCGCATTGATCGTGCTTGGGCTGTTGGTAATGTTTCCGCTTTCAAATGGATTCGCCATGTAAACCAAACACAGTTAATGTTTGCTACTCCCTATTTATCTGTAAACTACAAGCTCGAGACTTACGAAGAAGATAGAATTGTAAATCGTATTTCGTGTTTAAAATAAATACTGTGTAAGTATAATAAAAGTAAAACCACAAAACTTTTAGGTTTGCGGCTTTTTTACGATTCGGAATTTTAAGAGGGTCCTGAAATATTCAACTTGGCTGTACATAAAACCACAGAGACTTCTTAGAATGTCAATTTGGCAAATAGAATTTGCTTGGACAAAGATGCATTGGAAATCTAAGAGAGTTGTGTATTTATTTTACAAGGATTTCTCGGAATATGCCAATCCCGGACTGAATTTAACCGCGTTTGGGTAACTTAAACTAAAGTGGGAGGGTAAAGTAAAATAAAGTGTAGAGGCTGCTACAAAAGCAGATTTTGAATTCACGTGGAGAGAGCATTTTAATTTGCAAAGGTAGATAGTCAAAACGTGGTCAAAACATGCCAACATGAACAACTAAGCTAAGTGGTCATTTAAAACCGGTCAAGTGCTAATTTGCTGGTAATATTCATAAGCCGCAGCAGCCTTCTGGTAGTTGCATATTCAAACAGTTCCTAACTACTTAGTCATTTGAGGTACTTTGATATAGATTAGCGATGTCTTGTCGGGAGTCGGTCAAAATGTATCCAGTTCAAACTGTACAATTTCAATTTAAATGCTAATACAATTTCTGTCTGTAGCTGTGGTGCTATCCTTGAAGATAGCCTGCTTAACGCGTGCCTTTAAGGCCTGGACATAAAGTTCGACAGCGGCGAACTTAGCCCGCTGGAGGCCCGAGGCGGCATTATTTAATGAGGCTCCCGTTTGCTGATAAGGTTGTTTTTAAAGGATTTAACCTCTGGAGGAGCCCGTAAATAAATAACACGTATTTCTTGCTTAATTTTATTAAGCAGTGAGATGCTGAATAATATCGCAAGCGAAGCGGACGCGATTTCTAATAGTACTTATTTTATAGAGCAGAAAAGTTTTACCAGGTTTTAAAAAGAACTGAAAATAGTCTAATGACTAGTATTTCCTTACGTTTTCTTTATCCTTTATCTATTAAATCAGTAAATAAGTAAAGTATTTAAACAAGTCGTGATAAAAAAAACTCGACTGCCCTGCTAAAAACCGAACTAAAAAGTAAAAAAAAAATACATTTGAAAATGATGCCATACATACAGCCGCCATAATGTTTTTTTCAAAAAAATTATAGCCACTCGGGATGATGTAAGGAATTTTAATGATACTCCACACATCTGAAACCTGGTCAGGCATTTAGAAGTTATGGTGGAATAAAGAAACTCACATTATGTATGTGAGTTTCTTGAAAACATTACACTCCTTCCCTTTTTTTTTGACAGTCATCTAATAATAATCTAATGAACACAAGAACAAAGTGTCATAAAATAATAACTAACGATAAACTAAGAAATATGTCAATGGACGGACTCTTAGATATAAGT
Source organism: Maniola jurtina (assembly GCF_905333055.1). Classification (NCBI taxonomy): domain Eukaryota; kingdom Metazoa; phylum Arthropoda; class Insecta; order Lepidoptera; family Nymphalidae; genus Maniola; species Maniola jurtina. Next base: position 8,238,109 of record NC_060040.1, on the reverse strand, counting down.
ACTTTTATAAGTTTAGGTTAACATAATATTACTTATTAGCTTTACTCGTAGGCTAGATTGTAATTCTAATAAAGTACTGCTGTCAGTACTTTATGGTTATAAAAAAAAAAAATCTAATAAAAAAAAAAGTGTACGCGTGCTGTGGCGACAGTTTTCGATGGCGCTAAAAATGTAAGACAAAAGCGTTGTTGTCGTTAGACGTTTGGTGTGTCCAAGCCTTTATCCTTGAAGATAGCTTAGCGCGTGCATTTATGCAACACAGCGTTATTTTAGTGGCGACGCTATTCGATGGCGTTAGAATGCGAAAAGATCGCGCAATGTTGCATTCTCTGCTATTACCCGCTGTGTCGACTCACGACTGTAAATTGTTAAGTTATTCATATTGCTTCTTAACTCAACTTTTAGAAATGTTTTTCATTAAGTTGCTAATTGGGTAGCTAGATACTTGTTTTGTGCTTCATTCTATTAACCGACTTCAAAAAAACGAGGAGGTTCTCAATTCGTCGGAATCTTTTTTTTTTTTAACGTATGTTCACTGATTACTCAAAGACCCCTGGACTGATTTGGATTTTTTTTTTTTGTTTGAAAGGGTATACTCTGCAGGTGGTCCCATATAAATTTGCTGAAGATCTGCTGAATATCTTTGGAGATGGAGAACAGAACTCCTCAATGGATAAGAGCAAATTGCTCGCGATCAGTGTAATAGCTTAGTAAACAGTAGGGTTTTAACTGGGCATGGCATATTATAGTACAGTGGGGCCACTAAAAATTGTTAAATAAAAAATTTTGAAGTCGGTTTTATTTTTCTTTTGAATTTTTTTTTTACTCAACGCTTCGATAATATTAGGCATCAAAAACAAATCCACATTAGGATAAAAATTAGATAAATGTTTCGAGTTTGTTATTAAATTCTGACATAGGCATGTAGTAATGCATGGATGTTATGTCAGAATTTAATAACAAACTCAATACATATACCTAGCTATGAAATAAGAACTATTCGTCTGTAGTGGTATTAGTCATTGGGTTTGTGTGTATGCGCTGTACAAGATTTTTAAAATATTTTTGACCTATAGGTACTCAATCATAATTAATTACTGCCAATAGGTACTTCTCAATGTAGCTGATAAAATCAATGCTAAATCATTAGCAACAAATTCACGATTCCACAATTTCGTTAAGAGAAAAATCTCAAGTTGTCAATTTCGTTAATTAAAATTAATTGCGAAGTTACCTTTGGTTAATTCAGAAGTTGAAGATGATAAAACCGTCGTAATTTGGCAGTTTCGATAAGATATTTATTTTCGTTCGGCCTCGTACGTGCAGTTTATTGAATTCCGTTCATTTACTCACTGGGCCAATTACGGTACACTTTGATGTTCTTAAACGGTGTCGGAAATGGAAGTGAAATAAATTGAGCTGTCAGAAGTTACGCCTCGCGATTTTGAGCGAATTAACCAATAATTAACGGTTCAATTAATTGTTTATCTAAATAAGTATGTAAAAGGAAGAGATCAGTCATCTTTTCCTTTTGACTGACTGATCTATCAACGCACGGCTCAAACTACTAGACAGGTCGGGCTGAAAGGCATGCATGATGCATCTGCATGCCTTTCAGCCCATAATAGCATTTCAGCTTCATAATAGTTATCTAGCTATTATGAAGAAACCCCTGAAAAAACTAGTTTTATGCAGAACTGAATATTTTAAACGTTATACTAAACTTAATTGTGGGCGTCCTAAGATGTGGGTATAATTTTCAGTAAAATTCTTGAACCTTATAAGACTCGGTTTAGCTATTACGATAGCGGGTAAAACAGAGTAGATGTAGATATGGGTTTAAGAAACTTCCAGGTTACCATGGTTCCACCTCAACACTAACCATCTGTCGAGAAAACAGTCAGTTTTTAGCTTGGTATTGAAAAAAGCTGAGCTTACCGTAACTGAAGAAGAGTTGGTGAAACTGTGTGGCGAAGGAGGTGAAAAGGCAACCGAGCGCTGCAATCAGACCTCCCACGACAGCCGTAACTCGAGTAGACTTCCGTACACATAGCGCCACTGTCACTGGCGATAATGCTAGAGCCACACCCGCTGATAACGCGCCGAGATAGCCTGAAAAAGAGGAACCAGTAAAAAATCATTGAAAAATTTTATGACTTCAGCGCCCCTAATGGCCCCTATCTCATTTACTTTCGACCTGTGTACAGTAAAAAAAACCGGTCAAGGGCTCTTTATGTCGTATTAGAAATAACACTTTTTTTTTTAATTTACATGGCGGTCATTTTGAAATTCGTTCTCGTTGTTGTTATAGCGCCAAGACAGCAGAGGCTTAGTAATAGAGTCCCATTAGCACCCTAACCCTGAAAATATTAAAAAAAACCATGACTTCAACCCCCTAATGAGCCGATTCTCATTTACTTTCTAATTAAGTATAATAAAAAAGGCGTTAAATGTTAACACGTTGTACAAAAAATGAAATAATATGCAATCACGCGGGACATCTGTGAAATTAAGCAGCTATTAACCGCAAATATTTCTTTAATTATGAAGCAAAATGCCGAAGAAACGCCGGCAGTCACGTTTTAGCTTACAAGACGGCGACCACAAAAAGATCTTGATATTTTATTGTTATCCAGAATCATAAAGATCCCCGTGCAAGCATCTCGTTTGCCTTGTAAAGGACTGGGCTGCTTTCATTTATTATCTGCGTAAATTCCTTTAAAATATTCAGGTAGGTAGGTAATAGGTATATACCGTTATCAAAAATATTTACCGGTTTCATATTTTTAAGATGAGATTGTAAATTTTCGTAAATTTTAAAGCTTATCTTACGGCACTAAATTGTCGTGGTTTTCCGGTGAAATAAACTTGTACTGAAACTCTGTAAAATTAATATTTTATAGGATGCAATTGCTAATCCAGAAAAAGCCCATTTATTTAGGAATCGTATCACCTACTTGATCATGAACGTGTTTCATAAATTACTAAATTTTTTTTTTTGCGATGCGTTATTTACCGTTTAACTGTACGAGAACTAGGCCATTTAAATATGAAAATGAAAGGCGTGAATATTCTTTGACTTCTTAGTACATTTTCGCATCAACTTTAATTAGGGAACATAGCTACTTTTGCTACAATTATTATAACCGCAAAAGAAATTCAACAAAGCGAATTAAGGACTACAATTTAAATAGAAGAGATAAATTCAGCCGCAGCTGCTGGCACTTGCACAAGTTTTGTAATTAATCTTTCTATCTAACAAATGAGTAATATTGAAGTTTTCTAAAAAAGAATTACATTAATTATATTGTATTGTAGTTTCTTAGCAGATAAAAACAAAATAAATAAAGAGTCAAAAGATAATCTGGACGTTTGTTAAAGTGGCATTAGACAGATTTATTGATATCGCTCGTTTCGCAAGTCACAGCTTACTTTTCTAAATGCCACAGGGCAATTAAAATAACGACTGTTGGTGTAGGATTTATTTAGTGGCTCATTCATTGGCCATCTTCAGTCACACTGAGCGATTCATAGCTACAGCTACATTATAAGTAATTCATGATCTTTTGCCTTAGAAGCACGACATGAATTTATAGAAACCATTATTTTAGAATTATTCATGGCGTTCCGCGTCTTCTTCGCGTATATTTTATTACATAACATTTATTATGTATATAATATATACCTAAGTCTATATTTTCGAGTCGGTAGAAGAAAATAATAGTCGTTTCATCTAATTCTAAGGCCATAAATCGGTAAAGCTGTTTTAAAATTATGTACGTGCATCTGGGTCGGGAATCGGGATCTAACCAGTATTTTAGTATACACTGACGTATTCTTCTTATTTAAAAGCTCGTAATAAATAAGATAGTAAAGCAAGAACTAGCTTGATAAGCAAGTTCGTAGTGTAAATACTTTAGTGATAGAAGAAGCGAAGTATTCAATAGATTCCACAGTTCCGAAACGTTACAGTACCTAGTGCTGGTTGCAAGTCTTTTCAAATATATTTGCAAATGCTCCCCGAGCGGGATCGCTAAACTAGAACGAATACAAACTAGTTTTTAGAATTTTAGAATTTAAACGCTGGGTTTGTAAAATGCGCACTGGAATCTAAGCATTTGAAAAGTACATGTAAAGTTTAAAACGAATATCTTTGAATGGTGAAAATTTGAACTTTACCGTTTTATGGACTTCACCAAGTTTATTTGATGCAATAAAGTTGAAGGCGAGAAATGTAGTCGTGAAATCTAATTATGTGCAACATTTACATAAAAAAAGGGTATTACCTACTATAAGAGATGAAATAAACAGTTTTTAAGCTTGTACAAATTAATATCTTTAATACTTTCTTTGCTTTTATTCTAGCCAATACTTCAAAAAAAATTGCTTATTTTACCTAAGTAGGTAATGGTAGGTACTTACTAATTTTTTACTGACAAGTTACAAATTTGGCGTAAATTACATCATAGTCACAAGCACTTAGCTTTAGTAAAGCTAAGTAAAGTATTGTGGTCTAAAGTTACAACACAAGTTTTCAAACCGTATTTCAAAACCATCTTTAATTCATAAACGATTTCGCTATTTACAAGGCTTCGCACAGAGACGCTATACAATGCAGTACTAAGAGCCAATTTCTGCTGATATATACGAACACACGGACGGCGCTTGAAACTTTTTGAACCAACTAAGCTACTAAGCTATCAGAGAAGCTATGTGCCGTAATTTTTAGCCGCGAATAATGAGCTTAGAATAGTTTACGACTAAATAGTTTATGTACAGAGAGCTTAGATAAGTGTCTAATTGAGTACTTAAGTTTTTAAATCAAAGAATTAAGGATCTTAAAGGACAATGCTCATAAAAACTCCTAACACAAACGAAATGTAACTCAAATCTAAACGTATATATAACAGGAAAATCTGACTGACTGACTGACTGGTTGATTTATCTATGTAGGGGTTTGAAATTTGTGTAGTCCACGCTGATGAAGTCGCGATCATAAATGTGTAGGAGGAGGAATTGATCTACGTATTTGTAACTCAAAAAGTACCTAGGTCCCTATATTGTAAATATTTGCAAAATTATGTGTTGAGTTTAATACTTACTTAATTATTTACAAGGGCCATTATAACAACTGCTTCTGAGACTACTAGATAGGAATCTGAATCGATCAACGTATTTTTGTATGAAACTTTTAATAACGAAGCCATATTGTCTAGCGAATTCGAAAGTAGATACTAATTATACCTACCTTCTAGACCATTGTTTTAAGTATTATTGCCAAGTTCACGATGGAGTCGAATCGGACGTCTGACAAACATTGAAAAAGTGGTAAGCTGAGTTGTAGGAGATACCTATACAGTCCAGAGGTTCGTCGACATTTAAAGGTTTGGACAGACACGTAGATTAACGGCAGCAGTACGACAACGTCACACTGAACGCGTGTATGATTTGTAAAGCTTTGTTTTCCTAGAATAGTCGCATAACGGCCGCAATATAGCGTAAATGACGTCACTGAAACATCATTAGCGAAGCGGTTACGGTGTCAAAAAAGCTCTCGTCATATTGTTCCAATAGAAACGATATTCTGGGAATGTAGGGCTTTTTAATTACTAGAAATTGTATGAAGTACGACATAGGGCGAAGCGTGACGACGACGGCTGCAGTAGCAAAGAGAGAAAGAGATGGAAATAAAGCAATGGGCAACATTGATTTATTGCCATCTCTTCCTCGGTACACAAGAGTGAATATAATTAATCTATCCTTTTGTTTTGGCATCTAAAAGTCGCGCTGCCAAGTTTTCCGCTGCGCGTATTGTCTGCCCAAGCCTTAGCTGAGAACGCATCATCACAGCACACATCTGAAGAATGAATCCACTAGACAATGTTTAATCTCGCTACACAGATTGATGAGAGTAGCTTTGTCTAGCTTGTTTATCTGTTGCAGCCATCGTGTCATGCATCTAATTTTTGCGAGACGAAACAAAAGTAAATTAATGAAAAGCACACCTTATTATCTGGTTATTTTGCCCTCCAGACGGCAAATAAGTGTTGGCAAGTTCTACTCGGAAAAATTACATTTGCATTTTGTTAAGAATAAACCTCGATAAAGGTTTACGATACCTATAGGCAAAATATAACAGGAATATCTCTTTAGGTATAACATAGGTATTTTCCTAATCCTTAGGTTGCCTGGTAGACATAGCCACTAAACGATAAAGACGATAAGGCCATATTTTTGTATACTAGGTACATATCCATACTTACCTAATGTTATAATGCGAATGTGTCTGTTTGTCTGCCTACCCGTTAAACCAACTTTGATATTTGGTATTGAGATAGCTTGCATCCTGTAGGGAAGGAAATAAGCTACTTTTGGTCCCAGAAAATTAAAGAGTTCCAACGGGATTTTTAAAAACCTAATGCCACGTAGACGAAGTTGCAGAAATTATCTACTTGGAACCAAGATAGCCTTGTATCTCGAAAGCGCAATTAGATAAGTTACTTTTATCCCGGAAAATGGAAAAGTTCCCGTGGGATGTTTGAAAATCTAAATCCATGCATCCATCCATCATTTAGAATCTGACTATCTGTACACATTTATGTTTTTTTTTTTTTTTTGTTACTTTTACTAAGTTATAAAAAATTGAGAATCGTTTATTAATAAAACTTTTAAGGCTGCAGCATATTGGCCGCTATTGCCTGAGCGTTTAGTCAGTTCAGTACCGTGAAAGATAATATTAGCTCAAGCTTATTAGTATAAGCCAAGCCAATATAAAAGCTGTGCAATGCTCAAATACCTACTTCCGTTCGGATACTCAGTCGAGAGTCTCGAGGGAAGCATCTTATACCTAATTTTGTGTTTCTACATTTACACTTATTCGAAATCTATCGACATTATCAAGATGTGCAAAGTGGTACCTAAGTACTTACCAAAGTTATGGATGGAACCCAAAAGGCAACCGAGTGGAGTAGATTATTATATGAGGGTTTAAATTGCTTTCTTTATATGCATTACGTTTTAAAAAGTCCCTCCAAGTGTAAGTTAACATCATAAAAATAAAACAAAACTTTTCAACTCTTTCTTCACAAAATCAAAACACACTATAAATGCATTAAACTGAAACTTTCTTTTAAGTAATGACTATTATAGTAAAGGAGCCGCAGTAAAGACGAAATATGTAAGGTTATAAAGAAAGAAACAAGTTTATTCTATAGTCGGGAACAAATGCAGGGGAAAATATTATATATGTGGTTGTCTCAATAGATTGAAATCTTTGAAAACGTTTCACTGTAAGTATCATGGTTTTGTTGTTTGACTAAAGAAACGGCAGGCTTTGTGATATTTTACATCACCAATACTAGATGATGCCCGTGAAATATTGAGTTAGAAACTCAATTGAATTATTTTTCAGGGAAAAATATTTTCGGCTCCTTTTACATGAAATACGACCTCACGGATCACTTTGATAATATTAATCTATTGAAACCAATAGTCAAGGCAGATATGATAGTGTTCAAGCATAAATCTATAAAAGAAAGCATCTGGATTCTGGATTGTAGACTATAAACTGACGACAAACAAGTAAGTAGGTATGAGGAGACAAACAGCGGAAACTAACCATATGGTGTTGACAAGCCCTGCATTTTACGGGCATGAGTTCAACGTTATTTCAACTTTTGAATTAAGTTGGACATGACTTTATCTCGAGTTGCTTGCTTTTCTGAACTTAGATAATTTCTCTAGACTAGTCGTGCGAATAGCATTCCGGTGATATTTACTATAGTCGTAAGGCCCATTATGAATATTTTGTGTAGTTCCGTGAAAGCACTTACCTACCTACATTTAATGTTTAAAATATATTATTTAATAGAGTTTATTCTATTTAGAAACGTTGCGGGCTATTTTCTTTAGTGATTTTCTAAAGATTCTGTAGCACGTACCTACATTTTATTATTTAAAAGTGTTAAGGTCTACTATCTATATTTCCGCCACCATCTTTATGCCATCGTCGGTCCATCTTGCTAAACGCGCACTACAGCAACTATCGCTTCTACGGAAGCATGGCCTGCCCCCTGACACTTCAATCTGCTGATGGTTTGGGTTATGTCAATGGTCTTGGTTCTCTTACGGATCTTCTCTTCTCTCTTCATTTCAAATTTTGTCCTTCAGAGAAACTCCTAACGAAGCCCTCTTCATAAGTTGCCGAGCGACTTTAAACTGATGAAGCAAGCCCTTTGTCAGTATCCACGTTTCAGCGCCATAAATGAAGTCGGGATTACATTGATACTTTCGTCTTTAAGATATTGATGACGAGACGACCTTATGCAATGTTCCAAAGCTGAACACATATTTAATAATTTAAGTAGGTAGGTACGTAGTGCGTAAAATTAGTAAGGGCCTTAGTTTCTAGAATAGTGATAAATATACCTCACCAGGCGACTACGCCAGGGGAGTTAGCTGGTACCTAAATATTAAAATGGAACTAAAAACGTAAGATGATTAAAATAACGCTATTTTTAATAATCCCACCGGCTTAAGCCATATCAAAGAGAAATTGTTGATTTATGTCATTTGTAATGATATAGATAGATTGGATTTCTAAAAATAACAGACGTGTTCTGGCAGGTGTAGAATTAAAAGATAAAAAACCAAAACCAAAATGGATATTTTTACATCATAAAACATCGCTCTTCTAAAGCTTATGATTAATTTCTACTAATTACTAATACTATACAGACAGACAGTACCTATCTATATAGACGTGACGAGGTTTTCCATTCAGGTTGACTAAGTAGATTGATTTTCTTTTCTTTGGTGATGGTGATTGGCAAGTCCAATTTCTTATAATAAATGTTGACGAGCTGGCGAACAAAAGGGTGTCATTGCATATTATACTAAAATTTTGCAGGAGCAAAAAACTGACTAAGAGCGATTACGCACTCATCCGATCTGAATCCGTGAAATTACGGATATAAAAAATCGGACCGAATTCGGATATTGCTTACTCACTAATCCGATCTCTGATCCAAATACAAGCTATTCAGTGGACATCTTTGATATATTATCTACGATATATTATGTTTGGTTTGAATCCAAGGCACATCCGAGATATTCTCACGGATGACGGAGAGAACTCAGATGACGGAAGTCGGAGCTCGTGCGTAAACTATACGATACAAATATGTAGTTCTATGACTACTTCGGAACGTATTTTCAAGGATTCGGATCGAATGCAGTGCGTAATAATCACCCTTAAAGTACCGGAAACTTTACCGTTTAAGTACTTAGATCGAAAACACGAATTTTAGCATGGTTATAGACCGTTTTGCTTGCAAATCAGTTCAAGTTTAGAGGGCCAAAAACGTCCGGATCCAAGAAAGAAGTATTTTGATCTAACCACATAGGTACATTGACCGCTACCACTACACCATTTTTCGCCAGCTCTTCAAGTATTCTCTTCAAATAAATTCACGGGAGCACATAAACTTTATTTGCCTATTGCCTCTACATCAAACTTATTCAATGCTTTATTACAGTAGGTACTTACTTAATTTACATTTTGCTAACAGAGCTTTTTCAGTTGCTTATTTGTTACTTAGTAATATATGTACCTACTTGTATTTGAGTTCTTAGAAAAACTTTATATGAATATAGAAATGTCTGTATTTGAATATTTCATCCGTAAATTCATGATTCTTGAAACTTGGCAACCTCAGTTAGAAGGAGCTTTTTTCTACTATACCTACGTACTGGGAAATGTCAATGGAATTTGTGTATTAGCATAGTTTCTTCCGTATACGTGGGTTGAATCAGATGTAGTATTATTGCTACAATTTGTTAGTGAATGTTGTTGCTTACGCATGGCAGGAAACTTGGCAGGCTTATCTACTGAGATTTAATAACTACGTTTCTAAAGATATTCGGACTGACAAACAATTGAATGATTCAGCATCTAAATATTTATAGATGTAACAGCGGCAAAACAAATTAGTAGGCAACGCATGATTTTCCTTTACATTTTATTGTAACTGTTCTTATAAATATTTTGGCTAACACACTGCTGCATCTAACTATTGAATTACGCAACTTCAATGGTTAGTGTGCAATGTAACTTGGACGGCGTTATAGCCTCATTAGAATAAATTTTCCTTGTATTATTCAAAGCAGTATTCATTCTAAAATAGACAATAAATAACCTAGATAAAAGGACCCTTTCAAAGAAACTACAAAGTAGCTATGACTTAACCACGTCAGCCGCCCCGGCAAGCGTTAATTTATTACACAAAATTACCATTACGTACGTCACAACTCACAATCACAAATCACCGGCCGCGAAACGTGTGATGAAAATTTGGAAATTATGATCGTCGCTGTACAAGCTTATCACAGAGGCTGTCACCGAGGCAAAACATATTAAACATCCTTTAGGATGATAAATGTATCGTGACTCGTGAGGTCGGCGCAACACACGCCTCGTCTCGATTCTAATAAACGATTGCCGATGATTGGCAGTTAGGCGGACGGCCACCTCTCTCCTGACTATCCTTTTTGCCGGTCTAGCGCTTTTTGTGAATATCAAGTCAAAAACACGCGTCGCACTCATCGATCTATCTTCTTCGTCGTTAAGATGCACTTGGATTTTCAAACTTTTAATATTCAGGTCACGGAAAATTGTTAAGTATTGAAGTAGAATTTTCCCTAGATCACTCAATCCAGTTCAAAGTTTGTTTAGTTTGTAAATTCTTCATTTTTATCGAGTAAAATTCGGATGCAGAACTAAGTTCTTCCAATCAACTACCTGACTAAGTTCCGATACATTTATGCAAATTAATATTCAGTGCGCTTTTTTTAGTGTTTTCTTCTTTTGTGAGTCGTGGTATAGGTCGTCATCATGCCTCATCGTCGGCCCACTTCTGAGTACAGGTTGAGACCCGTACTCAGTAGTGGGCCGGACTAGCCACGGCTAGTCTAGTTGGCGGACTTCGACCTACTTTTGAAAATATTATGGAGATCTCTCAGACATGCAGGTTCCTTCTCGGTGTTGTAGGTAGGTAAGTAGGTAACTAAATCACAACTATTTTCTTTTATACTGTGGTGTTTCTTGAAACCATTCAATCTATAGTTTGCAGTTGTACCCGAGGTAGCCCGTAAGAGGACATTACTTTCATATTATGATGGTCCATTCGTTAGAAATGTTGCGAACGGCTATCACGCCAGATATAAAGATAACGGTTCTATTAAATACGATAATCGATTCTTGACGACACTTAAAGCACATTATGTTATATTTATTGACTGTTAGTTTTACGATCGGAGTGTAACTGAAACCATTTGGCCGTATTCCTCTCGAAATAAAACTGTATCATTGATACTAAATACGTTCTGAATGACGATTGGTTTTCGGGTAATAAAATTGAATTTGTCAGTGAATTTATTTAAATTAAAATCACCGTTGTTTATGTAAGCGTCGGTGAACTGTTTGAACTGGTTGCAATGAATTTTGCTTACTTTGATATTAGGAGTTTTGTAAGACAAATAAGCTTCTTGGATATGTTATGGCGTAGCGCGTCTTGAATTTACTGATCTTTCAATATAGTGCTCGATTCCGATCTGAGCATTGGGCGTTTTGATTTTTGATTATTAGGTTAAGGCTGAAAAGACGATTGGTACTTGTTTCATAGATATAAAAACCAATAAATAAACCTAACCGAAATAAACATAGAAGATTTAAGACTTAGAAAGGAGAACCACCAAAATGGCACATAAGAGTACCTACCAACCGTTAAAATGGTGGCTTTGTTTCACTCCACTCGCACAGAGTAGGCATAATAACGCTTTAGAATTTAAATATAAGTACATATAATAATATCTCAAGAATCCCACGTGCCTCGGAAAAGAAAAGTACACCAAATATTAAAAGAAAAAATGAAGTTTTATATTTATAATTTTTATGATAGTGTTTTACCAACACTTCAAGGGAATGTCTACATAATTTGATATGTAAGTACATATTTAAAAATTATGTAAGTGCTAATAGGGCAAATTCCGTTGCTTGTTTTGGTACGTCTCTTTACAAAGTGGCAGCTGTCCTTTATAATTTTCTTTTAGGTACAATCTAAACATTTAAAACTGGTGAGTTGACTCTTTCATTTCATTAGTTCATTAGCTTTCTAATGAAGTGAGTCAGCTTATGACACTGAACAACTTTTCCCAGAGTAGCAAATTCGTATCTCTAATTGCCTCAGTTTCAACGAGAAGCTCCGTTAATCTTTTAATTATTTTCATCACTCCTGAATCAATTTGCGGAATTTCATAATTCGATAATACTAAATTGAAAGTTGATAGTCCATATCCATAATTCCAAACTAATTGACCGAGCGAACGCAAAGACTGAGTCTACTTACTAATTAATTACTTTTTGTCACGAAAAATCAAAGACTTCCCACGGATTTTTTAAAAAACCTAAATCTATTCGGATGAAGTGGCGAACATCATCTATTAGACTATAATATTATTAAATAGGTGCAATATAGGATCATCATAGGATCTTAAACATAAGGTCCAATTTAAGGAGGGTCTGCATTTTGATTGCAAGCCAGCTAAAAATCGCAATTTGAGTGATGTTTTAAGACTGTTCAGCAGTCAACATAACTATTGGGTAAGTAGGTACTGAAATTGCACTGTAAAAAAGCGCATCCAAACTGTAATTTTCCAGTTGCCTTTGCAGACCGTCTGTCTGCATGGCTCTTTAAATCGGTTATACCTACTTTGTCACAAGTGAAGCGTGAATAAAAGGGTGCTAAAAATAACTTACAGATTTCGCTAAGATTATTTTTATTCGCACCACAGATAATATAATCACTTGTGATTTGTTGGATGATCTTACTTCATAAAAACTTTTTCCCACAATGTAATATGAAGATGTGGGAGCTGCCAATAATTTTTGTATTCACCATGAGATATAAATTTCAGTTTTTCTTTAGAAATAAGTAGATATTCGCATTTATAAAGCTTCTGTTCGTGAAAAATGTCTCCATTTTTCTTCTCAAAGGTAAAACGATCCCGAATGTCGGAGTTACAGAGAGGCTGTTTGATTTACTCACTTAAATAAAGTGTATTTACATGCACGATTGTAAATATTGGAATATAGAAAGGCCCAAATATATGCGGGCGGACGGATTGAGCCTATAATATTATTTAAATGAAGGTTTTCTTTATTATGCTTTTAAGAGGGGTCTCTCCGTCACTCGCTTCATACAAACGTAGTTCCACAGACACAGATATTAGTTTCTAGAATATGTCTGCAAAATTTCATGGACTTTGGTTGCTTAATATTCAAATGAAATTGGAACTACGATTGTATGAAGCGAGTGACGGAGAGAGCCCTGTTAAATACGAGTCGAAATATTACGGAATATCGTATTCTTGATCTAGGTTTGTGTGATCAATCTAGTTGCCGCAGCTTTTGTTATGCTTCTAATTTATTCTGAAATAAATTTTTCTACTGTAGCATACCAAGTACAAGAAAAATAAGCATTATAATATTCTGAATGAGCTTAACATGAGGCAGTTATTTCGAAATTACAGACAGACACTTCAATTTTATTTATTAGTATAGATAGGCAGGTATATATTCGCACCTATCCTTATAGTTCATTCATGGGATATGACCCATGACTCATGACGCTGGACCCCTGAAGGCTAAACTACTGTTTCAACAGGTAGTTTTACCACTATAGTTTTCTGTGATATTAAGTTGTATACATATTATACATTAAGTTTATAGGAAATCTAAAAAAAACGGATTAATGAGATCTAATAAACATTTTCCATAATTTAGGTTTCTATAACTTAGCTACTAATGCAATTTTATAGTCAGTACCTAATCATGTCTTACCTATGATAACCAAACAACTAGCCCTAGCTAAATGTCATATACTTACCTATAAAAAAATAACACTGGCTAAGAATAGTTAGACGCTTTTCTTATTTCTTTTAAGAATATCTAGGTATTATCTTAGCTACCTAATTAAGTCCTAATGTTTTTCGTAATACATACTTTCAACATTCTACATGTTGAAGAATACACAGATTTTTTTCTTACTTAGCGAACTCTCCAGACGCATTCAGAACTTATTGTCTTTGCACTTACGTATCTCGGATTGGATTTCGTCCAATTCGACAACCTCTAAGGAGTTGTAAATGATTGCTGAGAATAAATACTTGGAAAAAACATTCATTACACAGACTGTCTCCAGTACAAATATTGCGGCTTTAGAAGTTGAATAACTCTTATATTCTGTAAACAGATAATATAATTTGTTGATTAAAATTCTTACCCTTAAACTATGGAACGAAGTGAGGGATATTCGATAGGAAAACAATAGCAAAACTGTTTCAACATTAAAAAAAATGGTAAGTACAAGAGATCTTAGCTTGCATCTCGGAGACAGATATAAGGTACATTTTTCGGAAAATCAATGGGTTCCCACTGGATTAAAAAAAAACTAAATCCACGTAGTCAACGAAGTCGTGGGCATCATTAAGTCTCAACATAAAGAACTCAGTATATCGCATTTAATTCGAAAGCGTTAATCTAAAAAAGTATAGGTAAATAACATTTTCCCTCAGAAAAGTTTCCACGCGGCGCTGACGAGGAAATTTTAAATCATTTATTGCTTTATAATAATTTTGTTATGCTTTGGGTTATAATCTAAAACATTGCTATAAAAAGTAGTCTTACTTGCTTGCATCCGCACCTCCGGCCCGAAGCGTCTGACAACTTCGACAGTCAACACAGCAGCAGCTTGGTGCAAGCCATGGGCCAACATTTGGGCGATGGTCCCCGCCGCCGCCACGCCCCACCCCCATCCTCCTTCGGGGTAGTAGTGTCGGGTGAGCGTGAGCAGTTGTCGCGGGTCGAGCTTCGCCTGGCGTGCGGGGGCTCCGCCGCTCGCCTCGAGCACCAGCGGTAGGGACCGCGTGCGCAGCAGCGGCGCGCCGCCCGACGACCAAGACTCTTCCATCAAAGCCTGCGCGCATCGTGCGCCCGCGTTGCCCGCATCACCGCACCCCAAACACAGCCCGGATCATGTCCGCTCACACATACCACTCCAATAGTAATAATCGAGATCGAATCCAATACTCAAGTTATTGAGACTGTTGAATTTCAAGTCGTAGTACTGCTGCTCAATGTTTTCATCACTGAGTGCCGCGGGAAGATTTGAAACTACTGTTGGTTGTATTAATTTTGTTTAGGGCTTCTTTCACAATTTGCTATTAAAATACATACCTTTTTAATTTGTCTGGCATTCGTCTTACATCTTATTATCGATATTAGATTTGCCGTTGACCACGAAACTCTCTATCCGCTAGAATCTAGATGCCTTTTTATTGTAACGGAATATTTTCAAGGAAGGAACAACAAGCTTAATTTGCTATAATCTGCCAAATATGTATGGTACAAAGTGCAGCATGAGATATGCAGCGCCCGCCCTACCACTGTTAAATATGCTGGAAAAACAATTTTGCTGGATGTTCAGTAGTGGCAGGGCGGGCGGTGCATAACGCACGCTAACACGTTGTATCAAATAGATTTGTCTGTTTGACGGATTATAGCGAATTACGCTTGTTGTTCCTTGAGGATCACGGTTTTCCGCAAAATAATGCATGCTTCAATCCCATAATTGAATATTCCTTCTAGAGAGCATTGTAATTTCGTTAGCCAAAAAATGTTTAAAGAATATGTACTGTAAATATCAATAAGCTTGATGCTTTTATTTCCAATTTAGATAGCATATTGTGAAAGTAGCCCAAATGAAACGTTCGAACTTAATATTACACGGAGCGACACCATTCGAAGAAAAAAGAAAATGGAGTTTTAAGCGTGTGTAAATGACCAAATGAAACGATAGAGACTTAGATTAAATTCGTAGTCATGATTGTCCGCCGCCCCTTTCCAAAGTAAATATGGCTCTGCCATCGATAGGGTATCAAGAAAATTACCGAAATAAAGATTCTCTATCGACATTGATTTGACATATCTATGAGTCTTAAATGTAATAACATCGGATAAAATCGAGTAGACCGTGTCTCGCCACTAGTATTAAATCCTTTAAGACGTCATTGTTCTATAGCCTACGCATTTTCTGCTAAGCCGTTTTAAAGTTCATCTAATTGCATCGATCAAGATAATATGATTATTGTTTTATTAGTCTTTTGAACACGTCTCCGCTCCACTCTACTTCAGTGCAAACGCACTCTTAGGCTTGACACACATCTGCAGAGTGGAGTGGAATCGTTATTTCTTAGAGTATGTACAATATAGTTGCTGTATTTTATAAGCTATCTAACAAAAGAGCAACATGTATCGCGGCTCACTGCGTACAGTACTTGAGTAATTTCTGGTCATATCTTTGACAAATCTTGCCTGCTCAACGTAGAGAGAATAAATTACTGTTTACACTCAGTACTCTACAGAAGAGCGGGATAAGTATTATGTTCTTAGTAATATCCTCATGTGTAAGGGACCGCACTCAAATGGTGTGGAAATTGCTAAGATATGCGTAGGTATAAATTCATAAGTTGACAGTACGTAATATAAATTATTATTAGGTATATTCGAGTAATTGCTTAATGGCGCAAAAATGCCACCTGAAGTTAAGTACCTCTGTAGATAGAAGAATACTTAAAATGGTCATATGAAAAAATACTCTAGTTAGAGTATACCTTTTCAGGCTTTTAATAAGAATCGTGCTTTTGGATAATATTACCATCGATTACTCGTTCTATCCTACGCTTATCTTACGTAGAAACATTTCTAAGTTCTTAAAACAAAAAAAAAACAAGCGCGCGCTGTATGGAATGTTGTAGTAGCGCCTTAGTTTTGGTGATAAGGCAGAGATACTATTTAATATATATGTATTCAAAGGTATAGTACTTATATAGGCATAGACTTAGTACTTATATCAAAACTAGCCGATGCCCGCGACTTCGCCCGCGTGGATTTAGGTTTTTTGAAATCCCGTGGGAACTCTTTGATTTTCCGGGATTAAAAGTAGCCTATGTGCTAATCCAGGATATTATCTATCTCCATTCCAAATTTCAGCCAAATCTGTCCAGTAGTTTTTGCGTGAAGGAGTAACAAACATACATACACACACACACACACACACACCCACACACACACCCACACACACACACATACAAACTTTCGCCTTTATAATATTAGTGTGATATACGACAGAATTATATATTTTATCTTGAAGCAAAAAAATAACTCGGATTCCATCTTAAAACAAATCTAGCAGACAGGATAAGGTAGAAAGTTATGTTTGCTTTTGAAAAACTGGAAACCCGGAAAATGTATACAAGTTATAGGTAAGTAGTTGAACGTTCGCCTGGCTGAAGGTTCTTTAAATTATAACAAGAGTACAAATATTTAGGTGTATTTTTGGTAGTTCATTATTCATTGCCATGAGTACAAGCATGTAACCTATCTAAACTAGCGTCCATTTTGGAGAAAATCCAAACTTCTTGCTACCGATTATTATTTCCTGAGAAAGAAACTGAGTTGTCCCATTTGCAGATATTATAAAAACAACTTAGCAAGTTTTTTTTAGGCCCAGTTTTAGGCTGTAGCCATTTTAAGAAAACCAACTTCATATAGATATCCAACTTTAATATTATTACGAATGCCAAAGTGTCTGTCTGCTTGTCACGATCTCGGGCTGTTACGGCGGCGTTTAAGAGGATTATTGTCAACGATCCCCCGTCGATTTCCTACGTATGATATTATTGTTCTCATCTCTATCTGCCCTGGTTCGTGTATTCTCGGTTCCTAGATCGGTGCATTTGTGATAACCAATTCTAATTGCTGTGATTGGCTGAATTTACCATGTTCTTGCTGCGACAGTGAGTTTGAGCCACTAGCGGAACAATGTTAGCCGGTCAGAAATGATTGCAATTAGTCAACCTGTATGACGTCCGTGTTCTGTTTTTGATTACAAAAAAGAAAAAATTGTTGTTGCAATCATCAATTTTAGCAAATAGTGAAAGAGAGTCGACCAATCAGAGGTCACAACTACCGTCACACTTTCTGTGAAACTATGGCAGTAGGCTTACCGAGTAATGAAAACAATTTTTCATTCTGTAATGTCATGTGGCAAGTAGGGTTGCCACCTGCCTCTTTTTGATTTACAGGCTACCACCATCAAAAATACGGGGTTTAGATTTGAAGAAATTTAAAAATTTGAAGTATTTGAAGAAATAGGCGGTGGTTCTCTCTGAAATGCATGGAAAGCCTATTTAGATATTTCAGTTTATTTGTAAGTTTTGTATTTTTTCTCTGTATGTTGCCGTGTCTTGATTGGTGAACTGTGTTTGCAATGTGATTTTAAATAAAAGATTTATTTATTTAAATAGCTTTTAAAAACTCTAGTTTTGTAAAGCAAAATGTTATACATTTCATGCATACAATCTTTGCATTTTAACTTAAATTTACATTTAACTTGTAATTCCACCTTCACAGTATCAATACTATGGCCGTAGCCAGGAATCGATTTCGGGAGAGGTTTTATCAGGGCCGGAACTGAATCCTGTCATGAGGAAAAAAACATTCGCTCAACTTTATGGGCTAATTACCTGGTTAGTGGAATTTCGCCTTTCAATTTGACAGTGAGATAAAATACAACAATAAAAAAGCGCGAGCGCAGTGAGCGTAAGTGTTTTTGGTTCAATTACAGAAAGAATTAAAGTGAAAGGGAAACGAGTTTAGCCATAGCAAGATTTTATTTTTAAAGCTCCCTATCCATACTAATATTACAAATACGACAGTATATCTATTTGCCTATCTATTTGTTACCCTTTCACGGCCCATCTTCTTTACCAAAATTTTGGTACTTACTATTCAGAGGTAACTTGCATCCCAGACATAAACTTTTTAGCCCGGAAAATCCCCCACGGAATTTTTAAAACTCTAAATTCATGCAAACGAAATTGCGGGGCTTACACCAAGTAATAGAAATTCAAAGCGCGAGTGAAGTGAGCGCGAAATGTTTGATATATTTCCAAAAAAAAATTGGTAAGCAAATGCAAGAAATAGTGTAAGTATTATTTTAGGCTTAGGTTTTTGACGGCTTCCCAGGCGCAGTCGCCATTTCAAAATTTCTGGTCTGGTGGGAGGCTTCGGTCATGGCTAGTTATATGGTTAGTATGGCCCTAACGGCCAAGAAATTAGACTGCATCATCACTTACCACTAGAAAAGATTAAAGTCACGGGCTAACTTGTATAAAAAAAGGCTAACATCCTCAAACCAAGCCCCGCCGCCTTGGCTACGACCATGATCAATATCGAGTGGGTTTCGGCTACGCATTGCCGCAAAAGGAAAATATTCTTTCTACTGGACATAACGTCAGTGTTCGGTTTCGCCAGCCAAGTGCGAGTCAGACTCACGCACCGAGGGTTCCGATTCGGGTATTTTTTTCGACATTTTACATGAGAAATCAAAAACTGTTATGCATTAAAAAAAATATGCATAAAAATAAATAAAAATCTGTTTTAGAATGAACAGGTAAAGCCCTTTCATATGATAACCCACTTGATATATGTAGTTATCTTACTTTGAAAATTGAAAATACTAATATTTGTTCATGAACACATGACAGACGGATAGAAGGACAGATGGACAGACGGACAGACGGAAAGACAGACAGACTGATAGACAACGAAGTGATCCTATAAGAGTTTTTTTTTGCTTTTGAGTTACGGAACCCTAAAAATATTTAGTTTTATTTGCCCCGTATTTTATTTTCATAATTACCGGTTTCTCTATCCTGACATACGGGGTAACCAGTAAAATACGGGGCCTCTGGCAACCCTATTCGGAAAACACTGTCACATTCAAGTTAATGTCAAATATTTTGTTTTCAATTACAGAAAGCTGCATCAATCATTATTACAATATTTTCTTTGTTGTGATTGGCTGAATTTTTGAGTTTCAGCCAATAAACAGACTGTTTGCCAATTAAACGTCATAACAATATAAATGCCAGAAAGTTTAACCAAATAAAACAAACTTAATGAGAACCTAGTGAGAATGCAAACGGCACACAATTTATAATACATATTATGTTAGTCGTATATAATAGATATTATAGTAGTCGTTCACTTTGGTAATAGTCAGATTGTCATCAGTAAAATTGATATTGGTCGATGTATCGTAAATTATTGTTTCGGTGACAAATATTTTTATTATCTATTTATCTTTGAACAGAATGGAATAGAATGAAATGGAATGGAATACAATGATAAATTTTTATTCCTGTAAACTTTTAGGTAAACTTCAAAGTGTTTTTGGATGGTCAGAAAAATTTACCACTGGTTCGGAATGCCGTTCCTACGTTTTCTAGGGTTTCGTACCTCAAAATGAAAAACGGAACTCTTATAGGATCACTTTGTTGTCTATCTCTCTGTCTGTCGTGTGTGTCAAGAAAACCTCTAGGGTACTTCCCGTTGACTCAAAACCATGAAATTTGGCAGGTAACCTAACTGCGTAATTTTGGGTAGTTTTTTTAATCGATAAAGAAAGTTTGCGACATTGTTCAATAAAAAATTTGGATTCCAACTCCTCAATCCTGATGTTGCAGGGGACCTGACTACTAAAGCTAATGGGATTTAAAAAGTGTCGATTATTAATTGATATTGAAGGTATCTATACCAAGTAAACACTTTGTCGTTGACCTCAACCCTGATGCTGTAAGAAATTGCATTCCTAAATCCTGGTGATCCCTCGGGATTTGAAAAGGATAATCCGTTTAAATATTCTTACGTGATACAGAAACAAGTTGCATCCCGGGGACGGGCTATTACGGAGAGGCAACTTTTGTTCTGGGAAATGAAAGGATCGGGATTTTTAAAAACCTAAATCCACGCGAGCGAAGCTGCGGGCATTAGCTAGTTGTAAATATGTTTAGAAGCTACTATAAGATAATAGATAAGGTACTTATTTCCTTATATTTTTAATGTATGGCAGCGCGCGGTTTTAAATTATAAATTGCACGTCCTGTCCTTTTCTGTAATACATTTTTTTCTCAATATCTACCGCTTTATCTCATAGCAAGAGTCTGTAAGACATAATACAGTGAAAATAGTCAAAATATACAATTTTTGCAGTTTCCACGTCAGTACCTGTCGAATTTTTCTAACAGTGTAAGCAGCAGAGCTGAGTTTACCATCAAGTGTTGATATGTGGGTGTTCCATAGAAGCTTTGCATCTAACATTATACCGAGAAACACGGGGTTCTCCTTTATTTTCAACATATGATTATTTATCAATGAATTTATGTCATTTAAGGTCCTGGTATTGGGCAGTGTGAATTCAACACACTTAGATTTCTTTGCATTTGGAAGTAAATTGTTAGCAATAAATCAGAGAGTGACCTGTGATATGGCATTACATATAGTATACATTGTCAAAAATTATAATATTAAAGCTGTGCGTATTGCGTGAGGAATAGGTTGCAAGAGAGTTGCAACTTGCAGGGTTTGATGCATACGCTATTGCCAGCAAACATGAGACATATTTTTATCTACAGGCAACGTCTGAGTAGGTAACGCATACGTCTAACGCAAGTTGAAATGTATTTAGTTAGACCTATCGACAAGTTTGGAGTCGGGTGCAGTCTAAATGTGGCCCGTGTGTTTAGACTGTCCGTTTCTGTCAGTTTCACGTGTCGTCCCCCGCACTTCACCACCCCGCTTGCACAAATCGAGACAGCACGAAATTTTCAAGATTTCTGGGTGTAATTTCTGGTTTTCGTAGTTCCCACATAATTATAACAATATAAAATATATAAAGATAATTTTTTTACTACATAATATTCATTAAATTTTCTAGGTCTGTGGTTTTTCCAAATTTCATTAAATTGCTTCGTTGTCTAGAAAAACGAGCACAAAGTTGGGCCTTTTTTTAAAGAAAAATACAAATCTTTGAGCCCCTGTAATTTTAAAACTACATATTTTTAGAAAAATCTAAAACACCACAGACACAGATATTAGTTTCTAGACTATGTCTGCAAAATTTCATGGACTTTGGTTGCTTAATATTCAAATGAAATGGGAACTACGATTGTATGGAGTAAGTGACGGAGAGAGCTCTGTTAACTGATATTGACGAAAGGTGCTTATTTAGCTAACATCCCGGGGACAAAATGTTTACAGCAAAAATGCAAGATTATAAAAAGGCTTGGAGAATAAAAGAAATAAATAGATAAAATGTGGTTCATTTAAAAACATAGGGGTTGATAAGGTCATTAAGAGCGACGTAAAATGTTGCCGGAATGAATAGAACATTTGCCCGTTCGGCTGATAAGCCAGAGATTGCCTAAAAACGGTTAGGGTTAGGTATTTATAATACGAGGAAGATGAGTGATGATAACATATTCACATTAGTACATAATATACATAGAATAAGTGTTTACTCAGACTAAAATAACAGTTAAAAGAAGTAGGCAACCAAAGCACGATCCTCATCGCTTTCCTTAGGATTACTTTTCTTTTTAACTGTAAGTGTCCAGCTATACCTACTAATAGATAGCGTCTTACCTACCCCTGAAGCCCTACCTACTCCCAGCACAAAACTGATTGCTCCTAGTTTGGGCGAAAGACGAATAATATATTCATCAATTATTGTATCAAAACAAGCTTAATATTGGTTCACTTTAAAAAAATAAAGGAAAATCAAATTTCAGTTAGAAAGTTAGATCTTATTTTTTCTATTTGCGGTTTCTAAGACTTTTTTTGTTTCTTGGGATTAGAATATACTATAACTGACAATAATTTAGTCTAATTTTACAGCAAATTGCCAAACAAACTATATTAATCTGTAAAGGATAAAATAAATAAAGATAATTTATATAATTAATTAACGTACGCAGCATTCAATGGAGCGCATAAAGTATGACCATGAA
Organism: Maniola jurtina; assembly: GCF_905333055.1. Lineage (NCBI taxonomy): Eukaryota > Metazoa > Arthropoda > Insecta > Lepidoptera > Nymphalidae > Maniola > Maniola jurtina. The sequence continues at coordinate 8,215,141 of NC_060040.1, read as the reverse complement.
TTGATTTCTTTATTAGTCCACGCAAAAATCATTAAACTCTTGAGACTGGTTTGCAATAAATAAATACGTAATGGCCTACTGCCCCAACGTTACCCAATAATACAAACTGGGAAATTCTGCGTGATTTGTTCAAAGATTTATGGGTGAGTTACAAGAAAAATGAAAACAAACATTGGGAACTTACTTAGATCCTTGCCACGTATGTAAAGCAAGTAAATGATCACACTCATATTATAAAGGCGAAAGTTTGTGTGTATGTCTGAACGGATTTGGCTGAAATCCGGAATGGAGATAGATTATACCCTGGATTAACAAATAGGCTACTTTTTATCCCGGAAAATCAAAGAGCTACTACGGGATTTTGGAAAACCTAAATCCACGTGGATGAAATCGCGGGCATCAGCTAGTATGAAATAATAATTAAATACTATAAATGTGAAAGTGTGGATTTTTCGACGTTTGTTACTCAATCACGCAAAAACTACTGTACGGATTTGTCTGGGAATGGAGATAGATTATACCCTAGATTAACAAATAGGCTACTTTTTATCCCGGAAAACCAAAGAGCTACTACGGGATTTTGAAAAACCTAAATCCACGCGGATGAAGTGGTGTTAGATAGTGTAAGATAAACATTCTAATACTATTTAAGTTTGGAAATTATAACTTTAATCTTTGCAATGGTTTGAAATTTTGTTCTCACAGAAACTAATTCTATCAGTAAAATAGATTGATAGAGTTACGACGATAAAAGCACTATCTATGATCTAATTACGTCAAAGAGCGAACGCTAAACGAAGATCGACCTCAGATTCTTTTATTAACTAAGTGATGTAGTTTTAAGTATGTGAGGCACGAAACTCATCTCTGTAAGTTTATGTACATGTTTTAATTGCAATCATAATTAATTTTAGCCGTAATTTCCTTAAACGTAATGGGTTTCTTAGTACAAACGTTTATCTGACAAAGTCTTAATTTTCACACTCACTGTTTAAAGCTAAACCCATAGCCTAAAAATATCTGCTGGAGAACAAATAAGTTACCGCCCTACACCGGCCCGTCTCGTTGCGTATTTTTTCTCCTAGAGATTAATTAGGAAAACGGTTATCACGGTCATTAGTGTCAGTTTTATTACGCACATTTCATTCACACTGCTATAATCTATGCTATATGCTTTTTATCCGTCCTTTTGTCACTTCTTTCCATAAACAAAATCCTCCGTTTTGTGAATTAATTTAAGATTAGGTACTTAATCATTATAGTGTTTTTTCGTTTAGCTGCGGATTAATAGAATTTTTCTAAAAGGTAAGTAGAACTAACAAAAAATTTCAGAAAATCTATATGGGTACCTATCTGATGAATAAAAAACCACAAGAGCTGACTTTCTTAGGCTGCTATTCTACCTACTGTTTAGAATGTAATCCTGTAACTAAGTCGGTAGGTAGATACATACATTTTGCACTGATTGCCAGCTGACCGTTTGGAGTTTTCCATCTCCGATGATATTCGGTTTAAAAGGGTCCACCAAGTCATCTCATGCTTTACAATAAAAAATTTGTATCTTCTTATCGAAATCCCGTTAAGGTTGCACATAGTAAATCGCCAAAAATTCGAAAGAAACATTGAATTAATCGTTCGTGTCTTTTTGTTTTGGAAATGATAATTAATATCCGTTTTTTCCACTTTTAAGTTAACTACTAGGCTCGTTAATTATCGAAACACATGTTTCCATTAATGATAACAACATTCCGTTATTACTAAATTCACGTTATTTTTGCCTTGCATATTTTCAAGTGACCTGAATTATTTTTATATGAAAATTACCTATCAAAACCTGCTATAAAAACATTTTATTGATATTACTTACCTACTACAAGATTTTTTTGTTGTACTTATCACACCTTTTATGTATTTATTTTGTTCAGTGTCCTTTTTTTGATTTTTTATTGTCCTTGGATATGCTCAGAATGTGAAATATTTGGCGTTTTTAAAGCTTCAGTTACATATGAAGTTTGGCCGGTTTATACTAAATGCGTCCAGCTTATCTTTTATGATCTGTTTCATTGCAGGTACCGTATAAAGTGATCCGTTGACAACATTTTGTCCTGGGTTTCTGCGCTTTTCTGTAATTGGAACATTCAACGCCTCAGATTGGAATACCTACTTATTTTTATTCCCCGGAATTTTGATTAAAGGACCGAGTGGTTTAATCTTATTTGACTTATGCGCTATAAAGTTTCTGTAACGCCACTTTTAATTTATATCTTTATTCGTTTGTATAGAAGAGTATGTCATCACCTTTACCAAAGTGATATACGAGGTGCAACATTAAAGAAAACTTCGTAATAAAAATTTAATAAAAACGAACCCGATAATATAATAGGCCGTTAACGTAATTTAATGTCGTGTTACGAATTTGTACGTCATTTTAACGACATATAAAACCACTGTTGAATTAATTAATACGATGGTTCTGACATTCATAAATGTCACTTTCGCGTACCCCATAACTCTCCAAAGTGTTAAAACTCCCGTGAAACATTTGGGAAGGGAAAGGAAGTAACATTTTTTTCTCTTTGAACAAGTGATATATTTGAGAGCATTATCTATGATTGGTATCTAATGTATTAATTTATGTCGGGCCAGTCCAGTCTATTAAAGAAAACTAGTTATAATTTAGTACTAAATTTATTTATTTTAGATGATTCCCGCGTGGATTAAGATTTTCGAAAATCCCGTGGGGATTCTATGATTTATCGGGATCTCTGACTTTTCGTCCATCTCCAGGATGCAGCTCTCTGTACCAAATAGAAGATCCACGCGACTTCATCGACGTGGATTTAGGTTAAAAATCCCGTCGGGATTCTTTGATTTTCTAGGACAAAAATAGCCAAAGTCCGCGATGCATTTTTTCCTATATAATATTTCGTCAAAGTCGGTTAAACGAATGGACCGTGAAAAGCTAACAGGCAGACACTATTTAAGAGGGCTCTCTCCGTCACTCGTTTCCACTCGTTTCATACAATCGTAGTTCCAATTTCATTTGAATATTAAGCAACCTAAGTCCATGAAATTTTGCAGACATATTCTAGAAACTAATATCTATGTCTGTGGTTTTCCAGATTTCTGTTTAAATATTCGGTTTCAAAGTTACGCGGTCTTAAAAATTTTCATACAAATCTTGGAGCCCCTGTAATTTTAAAACTACATATTTTTAGAAAAATCTAAAACACCACAGACACAGATATTAGTTTCTAGAATATGTCTGCAAAATTTCATGGACTTTGGTTGCTTAATATTCAAATGAAATTGGAACTACGATTGTATGAAACGAGTGGAAACGAGTGACGGAGAGAGCCCTGTTAATTTTATACTATATTTAAGTAAAACCGCGTTGTTTTAATTTTATTCTACAATTTAATACCTACCTAGCAAACAATTACATGGATACATACTTAACATGCCGCTTTATAATTTAAAAATATAAATTTAAATTGAAAATAATGTTCATTTAAAAATATTTAAAAATATTATGGCATAAAATCAGTTTTTTTGAAAATATAAATATTTTAGTTTACTTCGTTTTAATTAAATGACATGTATTCATTCATTATTTTTAAAATAATTTATATTTTACTAACAGCAATATTCAATTAAATAATTGATACTTTAGTAATTATTGCATTAATAGCCTTAATGCCTTCAAATTATTATAACCCATTTTAGATAAATACACGTGAGTCATAAAACTGTCTCAATGTAAACAATTAACATCGATTTATTAGTCAATCTAACCAATAATAAAACTAATTGTATCGGTAAAACGATAACTACAAAATGTAAAGTCCTAAAGAGTGTCATCATCATCATGATCAACCCTTGGCAGCCCACTACTGAGCATAGATCTCCTCTCAGAATGACAAGTGTTTATTAGGGCTGGCGCACATATTATGGCGATGGCGGAGCGCAGCGCAGAGCATGCCCGCGAAGTTTTCTAATCGCGTGACACATTACGCGAATTTGTACCAGAGAAGGCGAGGACTGCGTGCGAATGCGCGAGTATCCGCACGGATGCACAATTGATTTTAGATATTATTTTAGTGAGGACAATGTCGATAGTATTTTGACTGTGAAAACTGCTCTGCGCTGCGCTCCGCCATATGTGTGCTGGCCCTTAGGCCATTAGTCTGCCACGGTACGGATTGTCAGAGATTCAGACGAGAGAGGCACTTAAAAAGATTCATTCATTGAAAATTTACTTTAAATCATCATCATCATTGATCATCCCATCGCCGGCTCACTACTGAGCACGGGGCTTCTTCCGGGGTAATGAGAAGGGTTTGGCCGTAGGTTACCACGCTGGCCAAGTGCGCACCTTACACACTTTTTACAAGTTATACTTAATTGCTTAAAACGCACATAACTCCGTAAAGTCAGAGGTGCATGTCCGGGATCAACCCGCGAACCCTCCGACTCGGAAGCCGTCTCAACGCTTTTACTTTGAATGGAAATTGTAAATGAAAGGTAACATTGCAAGTCATAGTAAAAATAAACACTGAGCGATTATGGAGAGTTCAATAGATCGCTAATTTATCGATCAGACAGCTTTTGTGTAAAACTTGTTTCGTAAATCGTTATTCGTAGAGTTAATCTCTCTAATTTCCTTTCAAACATACAATAAAGCCAATTTATACATAACTAGCTGACGGGATTTGCTCAGTTGCAGCGTGATTAAAGGACAAGTCAACAAACAAACACACTTTCGCATTAATTATAATATGGGTTTTAGCTAGCTGTTATTTTTACGGCGTTTAATAAACGTTGAGGCCCGTGACTTTGTCTACGTGGATTCAGTTTTTGAAAATCCCGTTGGAACTCTATGATATTACGGGATAAAAAATAACCCACTCGTATGTCAATCTCCAGGTGGAAAAAACCACGTAAAATCCGTTGCGGCGTGATTGACGAACAAACCTACAAACAAACAAACTTTCACTTAATGGCTAGTGATTCACTCAAACAAAGAATAAAAAATTATTCGTATTTATCTAGACAGGTTTATTTAATCAATTCTATTTAATGTTCTAGAGCAAAGTAGTCTAATGTTTCATGTAATTCTATTCATGAGCGTTGATATAATAATAATTATTGTGGTTAATATTTGCATCAACGATCCTCTAGAGATGATCGTAAGCGACGTGGTTTCAGAGAGATGCGTTTTACGAAACATGCATCTAGGTCATACTGATATTCTCTAATAGACGCATGCTGGATATTGTGATCAGATGTGACAGGATTGAGACCGGTCGAGTGTGTGACGTTTAATTTTGTCCCTATGACGTCACAACTACATTATTTTGCCACTATGTCATACTATCTTACAAGTCATTAAGACGGTGTCAATTTTATAATAATGCAATTTTTTTTAAAAAAAACCGGGAAAGGTTTTTTTTTTTTTAAATATAAAAGGATCTGCCATCGCGGCTTCCTTAGCTTGTAAAGAAATATGTTACGAACAAATATTTGGTTAAATTATTTTGCCGTCTCAAATCTAAATTCCTTTATCCACAAAACAAGTTTGTTTGTAGTTAAAGGTTCGAATATTTTTTTTTTGAATATTTTTTATCAGAAGTCTAGGGAGCCTAAAAATAAATTTAAAGAACTAGAATGAGCAATTAATAAAAGCAAATATTCCCAGGTCTATAGCAGCAGTAAATAGTTAGGCATTGAAATAAGCAGGCATCACAATTCACAGACGGACTCAGTTGCACCATACGGGTTCCTTTTTTAATATTTTGATACAGAAGCAGAACCCTAAAAAATGGATACATCATAATATGATAAGAGACAGTTTACTTAAAAAGAAAACACCGAGTTTAAATTGTTTGTAAACTAACGAAACGGAACTAACGGCTAAGTAATATAATGAACAAAACTGAATTAAAAATTGTCCAGAGGACTATATTGTGCTACAAAATCAGTTAAGAACAAGCTTACCTTAGAGGTATTTACTACGTAGGTTACCTACCGAGTTTACAAGTAGGTAGAATGTAGATATTTCTTAAAATTAAACAAGTTTTATTTTATTACGATATTGATAGATGAGATATGAAATTGTGTTGAAAAAGTGAAGTTATCAGTAATTAATATGTCAAAACCTCAAATTATGCAATTTAAGCAAGTCATGCTTAAATATTGCGTTCATGTCTTTAAAACGGATGTTAATGGATTTATGATTTGGTAGTCTTATATTTTTTGGGAGAATATTACCTTAGCCTCCTATACATGTTAAAGAACCCATGAGAAGGCAAACTTATATCAGCTTACTGATTCAAGCTGAATGAAACCAGCTCGAAATACTCCGTGTATTTCGAGCTGGTTTCATTCAGCTTGTTGTAGTTGTTGTAGACGGACAACGCTTTTTTTATCAAGAAAGAATCAAGAACTAATAAGACATAGGTACGTACCTAATAAGAATCTAATATGATAGTGATAATGCATATTTTTTGTAAGGGTTCCGTAACTGAAGAGTGCCAAGCTATTACTGTGGGCCCTATGACTAAGCCAACGCTGTCCATCCATCCGTCTGTCTATCTGTCTTTTGGGTTTGTCAGCGGGCTGTATCTCATAAATCGCAATAGGTAGAAAGTTGAAATTTCATTGAGTGTGTATTTCTATTGCCACTTTATCAACAAATAATATAATTAATCAGAATGGCCGCCATTTAAATTTAAAAAAGTACATGATCTTGTACGATGGTATGGAACCCTTCGTGTGGGTGTCCAACTCGCACTTGACAATGACGGTTTATCTGCAATTTCATTCTTAATAATCTTTGAAAACTTCTTTAATATATCATGTTATTTGAAGAATAAAAGTTTTCCGAACTGAATGACGGACGTAAAGTAATCTCATAGGCCGAAAGATTTAGGAGATTCTTTGACAAGTCAATCAGATAAATGCTTTCATAAGCCTGGGAGATTGGGTCTTGGGTGGCGGACTTTTGTCTTTTGAGTTATTTTAAAACGTCACTCGCTTGTATGTATATCAATATTATTTCTAAAAGGAGATATTGACTGACTAACATAATATTATCAAAGTGCAACTCAAACTACTGGGTCAAGATAATTAAGAATTTGCATGTAAATACATGCACAATGTCTATAACGTAGAATCTGTATAATTATAGAGTTGAGAAACTACTACGGAATTAAAAAACCTAAAGTTATCTATCGGGAAAAAGATAAAGTTATCCTTTGGTAAAATTGAAACACAACCCATTTTATCTACATATCCATGAAACACAAAGATTTCCCACGGGACTTTCAAAAAAATCTTAACGATGTCGTGGGCAAAACTATGGAGATGTTTTTTTTAATGCGATTTTATTTATTTTGTTAAGAAAAATACATCTTTCGTAAACACTATACAGAATTGCGTGAAAAATATTTTGAAGAGTTACTTAGGTAGGTCTTTTAAAATATAGTTTTGTAATATTATGTAGGTACTTTTAATAATTAAATACCAAAATAAATTCATTTGGAGCAATAAATCAACTATTTTTCCCTACAAAAACTACACAATGCTTGAGGCAAAGAACAAAAAGAAAAAAAGAGCTTTAAGCGCATTCTGGTGTTCTGATAGATACACGGCCGGGCATTATCTAATCCAGCTTGAATGCAAGTTTACCGACGTAAGTTCCTAGCGTTGGGTTACCATAAACTGATGAATGGTTGAAGACCACAATACAATCAGTTTTAGAAAAGTGTCAGTAAAATTATTCAAGATTTTTTATTTGAGTTAATTGTATCTTAAAGTTAAGGAATAGGTACCTACCTACATTTATAAAGCTAGTTGTATAATGTAGAATTTAATTTAAGATTATATTCAAGCAGTTTATTTTAACTGCAAACTATTAGAAAAAGAACTAGCTGACTGCTTGATCGCATATTAAAATGAGTTAAAAGTTTTTGTAGAAAATTTACCAAAATACTCTTTTTTTGCTTCGGAAAAATTAAAAATTTCGTACTTAATACAAAAGAAAAATGTCGAAATCGTCATCCGCGTTTTCAGTTTTGGAAAATATGTAGCTATTAGCTTGTTTTGTAATGTGCGAGCACCTTTGATGGCAATGGCCGAAAGCTAATTACAAATAGGAGGAGGCTCATAATAAAGTTGAAAGTTTGTTTGCCAGTTGTCACTCAAGTTCGATATAGCGTCAAAGACAAATGGTTGTTCAATAGACAAAAACTCGAGTATATTCCACAAATGCTTCGTCATCTGGCAACCTTACACGGTGCTCAATCAATCTTGCTGCTCTAAAACGTCCAAACTTCGAGGCTACAGCATTATTCTCTGCAGTACATACAATAAAGGCTTAGTCATTTACAACGCGCGACGGAATGTGTCCATAGCGGACGGTGTTCTAAAATGAAATATAAGGTACCGGAAGAAGACATAGCGTAGAGCCGCGTTGTTGTAGCCGCGTAGTCTTGCTCAGTGTTATCAAAATGCTAAGAAGTGAAATCTCTACTTACGATGTAAAAATTCTGAATAAAATATGGTAGTCTTTTCAGTAAAAAAAATTGCGCAAATATGGGTTGAACAAGGGTTGAACCGTGGTTACCAAGACAGAAGGGATTCGTTATAGTTTTATATTAATTGAAAACATTGCGGGAGCTTTTTTTTATTGTACAAATACCGTAAATAGAAAAAGAATAGCACATTCCACCTCCTCTCACTAAAATATTGAACTCATTTTAAATGCCGCCATACTAATTCGTATTATTCCGTATGAATACAGATAAACTTGGATATCTGGCAACGTTGCCCATACTCTCGCGCGCTGCAATTTCATGCAGTTCTTTGTAACTACATATTTTTACATTTTTAAATTGTACAAGCGCACTTTCAATCCTGTGAACATAATAATGTTCTGCCATACAATTGCCATCTCATGTAGCTGCGTTGCCTTCCCGCTTTGTATAGGGCCATGCCTTTATTATAGTGTACCTACTTATACATATCAGGTTATGTTACCGACAAGCCATGGACCGCAAGTGTTTTGAATGCAGTGAATTTAAATTCATGTTTTGAAGTTTCACGTTAACGCAACAGATTTAAATCCAATTAAAAACCTGGTTACGAATTATCTACTTATTACTTATTACGTGGTTATTACTAATATTTGCTAATAAGTACCAGATGTGTAAAAGCTTGTTTGTGGCATGTAAATCGGACAAGTCGATAATTTAAGCGCTTATTGCTTATCATTTTAAAAGGTATATTAGGTAATGCATATTAATATTTCAATACTGATTTCCAATGTGACAGCTTGTTTTGAATACTTGTACTATTTACAGTATAAGCTGCATGAGTTGTGATTAAATTTTAATTTACAGCAAGCTTTCAAGGAGTTGATGATAATAATTTATGCCTACTTAACCTATTTTATTAAAGAGATTTATAAAATGATTCATCAATCGAATTTTTAGAATGCTAAGATTTTTGAATAGCCAAAAGTTAGCCCACCCTTTGATTTTTCTTCTCCGATGCAAAATGCCCTCCTTGCGCCAGAATTTTACTCTCAATTTTTTTTGGTCTTGAAAACAAAGCTAACAGTCACTAGGCGATACATTTTCTCGTACTGTTCAAACGTGTCGATGCTAATTCAAGACATCTCAGTGTAGTGTCAAGACGAATCTAACATAGCTTCATTTATCAAAGTCATTGCAGCTATTTGGACAAAGAGACGATGAATCAGTATCTTCCTACGTTACCTACCTAATTTAGTTTATGCCAGCAAAAAGCTCTATAGGTGTATTTTACTGTTTAAGTTTTTCCCTATCATAGAATTCTCAATAAGGTAAGTATACCAATAAAGTTATTTTTAACTAGAGGATGCCCGCGACTTCGTCCGCGTGGAATTAGGTTTTCAAAGATCCCGAAGGAACTGTTTGATTTTCCAGGCTGAAAAGTTGCCTATGCCAATAACATGGACGTGAGCTACCTTGGTACCTTTCATACAAATCGGTCAAGCCGATGGGTTTTTAGGAATCCCGTGGGAACTCCTTGATTTTCCGGGATAAAAAGTAGCCTATGCCCGTCCCCGGGATATAATCTAACTCTGTACCAAACGTCAGAATCGGTTAAACTGTTGGGCCATGAAAAGGTAGCAGACAGACAGATAGACACACTTTCGCATTTATAATATTAGTGTGAAAGTATGGATTGTTCGGTGCCTACTTTCAAAGTCAAAGTGCGTTAGATGAAGCGGGGTAAATATAGCATAGAAATAAAAAGTGTAAGTAGGTAGGTACATAATATTTACCTCATATAAGTGCTATAAAATATGGCTATGCTTTGACATAAATTGGATCCCTGTTATAGTAACCGGTTGATGTAAAAAAAGCATACTCATGCAACGAGGTATCCCACTGAGCCAAGAACTTGCAAACAACTTGGCGGTTATTATAATTGATATTTACTTTACTGCCTTTAGTACTTAAGGAAGTTGAACTTTATGAAATTTAAGTGCGAACGGTTTTCGAGATTTGTACTTTCGAATTTTGTATGCACTTATGCTAAAGTGTTTTTTAATGTTTAACAATGTGTGCACCTATAATTAAAAAAGGGGGTTAAAGAACCTCAGTAGGTACGTGTGGTTGACTGGCCTGGTTGAGGTGGAATAAAATCAGCAACCAAGGATCCTTCTATGTTATGTCCAAACCAGCAAATGTCACCAGTTACAGTTTGAAATACTTCTCAACACCCCCGACTTACGATTATTGCGCCCCATAAATGATATAAAACTTTATGCGAATACCATAGCACTTGTTAACGATAGATAAAAGTAACGTCGTTAACGACAAATAAAAGTAACGAATAAAAGCATCCTCGAAACTGGAGTCGCAGTTATTGTAAAGTGACCCCCGTCTTATGTACATTTTAACATTGCCTTCACGACTTATGTTACTACTTAGTATTAAAAGTCCATTCTATAAGTCTTCATTGATAGGTAAGAATTTCAACTATATACCTACCTAGGTAATAGATTTGTATCTAGTATATCAACACAATGAAAGAGCGTTAGAAAAACTGTTAGGTACGAAAAACTACATTCTGTGTACGAGTTCTTGGTAGAGTTTCAAGTATGTACTATTTGAAATGCAAAACTTTAACAGATGGGTTGAGAGTTTTTGGACAAGTTTTGTGCACTAAAGTAACTTAAGTTTTCCTAAGATGTATTAGGAACATCGATGTTTAGGAATGTAGGTACAACATATTACTATAAAGCACTATAGGTAGGTATAGCCGCCCCGGCCTGGCTTGGGTGGAATTTCTAAAAATCCTTTCTTACCCATTTTGATATGTTAGTCATTGAGTTACTCTTTTTTTGTAATATGTCAACTGTGAACTGGTTACATGTCCTCTCTTTTTGAAGATATCACTTTTATACATCGATGCTTTATACTATGTATTTCATACTTCAGTGTCACCGGCAAAGTTAATTATCCAGCTTGGATTTTTTTAAAGCACGGACGCTAGCAAGGCTTCACCTACATGGGCATAAATACCTACTCACTATTTAGCTGAAAGAAACAAATTTTCCTTTATCCTGTAAAGTTGGTAAAATTGAGATATAGTAAGATTGAGTAAAATAACAATTTACTGAAGTTTTATTAAGAAAGGTCTTAGGCCAGTATAAATTATAGTGAGAATTTATTTTAAAACTATATCATTTAAGCGTGGGCAATTGGTACTGATTGTTAATGATATTGTCTCTCCTTTTATAAAGCTTTTAATTAAGACCTGGCTTGGCACGCGCGTCCGTTGAATTTCTTTTTTTGTTTTGGAGCATTGCATTGGTGATTGGATCTGTGAGAAGTTTACATTGTAAATCGCTGATTAATTTGCAAATGATTCGAAAATGTATGTAGGTAGGTATTTAGACTTTTTAATTTAATTTATATTAATTTTATTCCAATATGTCATCAAATCGGTTATCATAGTATCAAACTATTTATCATCTTATTTGTCGTTTTCTTTTAGCTATGTGAGAAAATCTCGAATTTGAAACATAAGAACTAGGAATTACACGAGGTAAGTACGTTGTGATAGTATTCTCAAATACCTATACAAATAGCATGATTTTTAAATAGATAGTAATTATTCGTTGGATACTAGTAAGTACGAAGCATTTACCAACCTAGTTACACTTTTATTTAAATGTCGTATTTTAAAAGCTTTCTAAACTAGAGTTTTTTGATTGCGAAGGTGCATTAGTACGGTCTTAGGAAATATAGTAAGTAAATAAATATAAGGTAATTTTAAGGATCAGCCAGTTAAAACAATCATGTGTTGCTCTGAATTAAGAGAAACGACATTAAAGTTTATATTTTCACTAAGTTAATTGCTTATTAAAGAATTTTTATTGTTTCAATTTAATCTTTTCACGTCAGTAATCTCATGTTATCAGTTATCACCACAGAATACTTCTATTCGTTATAACCTCCAATCTTGTCAAATGCTTTGTAACTTCCAAAACACAGACAAGATACAACTCGCTGACAAATGACAGTCTTATTATGGAGCGCTTATTATCAATATATAAATAGGTAGGTAAGTATATTATGTAGAATTTGTAAAGAAGTAAATAAATGATTAGTTTGCAAGTTATACGACGTCGTGATGGGAGTGGACGTTTTGACCTACAAGTTGATGGAGCTTAAAAATTACTTATGAAATTAATTTTAATTATGTACAGGTATTCGTTTATTTAATGATCTCTTGGACGCAATGGTTCGACGAGGAGGTAACAAGTTGTGGTTTAAGGTTTTTACCCCGGTAGAGTAAGTAAATGATGTAATGAACTCAAACTCAAAGACTCAAAGTATTTATTTTAAAGTTCCTATAGAAAGGTTAGGTACACTTTTAAAAGTTTCAAGACGTTGTTATCTAAATGAAAGTGGGGTAAGTGTGACAATTTTATTTACGTCACCTTAGAATTGAATAAGCACCTATTTTTCACAGACCCATCCTAAGTAAAAGCGGCGGTGCTATCAAGCGTTTCCGCTCAGGAGGGTAGTGTCCTAATGAAAGCTACTAACTTTGATTATTATTTTCAATCCGATCTTATTATGGTCTAAGGCTTACCTTAACAACCACACTGGATATCTGTTTTGCAAGTGTGTAACAAAAATTAATCAGCTGCTTACTCATTTAGCTAAATACGCAGTTTTAATAAAAAGGTCAACATACCTAAAATATAACATTTACATTTAGCTTTTGTTGCTAAGTGAAAAATTTCTAACTAGTTTATAATTTATACATACTACCAAAAGTTTAAAATGATCAAAGTTGTAATTATTTTAAATTAAACATAAATTATTTTTGGTGGCTGTAACATCCTTTTATAATGAAACTGAAAGTTTCAGATTGCATTGAATCAACAAAGGAGTTAGGTATTAGTTAACAGGTAGCTCTAAGTTTTCATTTCATACCCTATTCGTCATCAACCTATCGCCGGCACACTACTGAGCACGGGTCCCCTCTCAGAATGAGGAGAGTTTTTGCCATAGATTGCGGATTGACAGATTTCACACACTTTAGAATTTAGATCATTATGGAGAGTTCTCAGGCATGCTGGTTTCCTCACGATGTTTTCCTTCACTTCTAAAGCAAGTGATATTTAATTGCTCAAAACACACACAACTCCGAAAAATTAGAGGTGCGTCGTGCGTAGGATTGAACCCTCGACTTTCCGTATAAGAGGCCAACGTCTTAATCACTAGGCCATCACCGCTTTTTTAGACACACTTGATACCCATAGGTTTAGTTTTATTCGATGGCAGAGCAGATTTTATCAAAATCATGGACGAAAGTCCATGATCAAAATACAATAAATATAAATAATGAAATATCTAAGACTGTCCTCGATAATAAAGTACAAGTACAGCCAAATCTGTATCGATGACTCATACATATATAACATGTAAAATAAAATATGTTAGTGTTAAGTAACAAAATAAGTGAACGGTGTGCTCCTATGCAATAATATGTGCACACGTGCTCGAATATCATGATCTATCATAGAGGCGGCATGGACCGGACCTCGGCATAGAGCCATATGTTGCTGACTTACACACCAACTACAAAAACGGCACTCTGCACTATAAATAACCACTACATAACCCTCTAAATGCAATAAAGGTAAATAAGAAAAGTTTCTTGTAACTAAAAGTATTCGTCTAAGTTCGCGGACTCGACGCAAGTTCTAAAGCCGGCGTTTGCGGTATAGAGCGCGCGACCGCAACGCTTTGGTGTAGAGCTTACACTGATTTTTTGTCGAAGGCATCGCTGCTAGCCCGTCGCGTGCTCCAGATTCGACGACCGGTGTGAACGCGGCACGCTGCATGACTATTAAGTATTATCCGCCCTTGCGAATCGTAACCGTATCAACAAGCCCAACTTACAAAGTCCTCGTCTTTCACACCTAGTTGCATTACTATACACTTACCTGCCCAACTACGTGTTCAACTATTACTGTTACACAATAATGTGTATCGATACATACAATATTCGATCTTATTAGTACTCGAGCTTTTTTGTTTGGCAGAGAAATTAGCCAAGCGTGTCCATGCCATACCAGTCTCACCGCTGATGATCTTACATGATAGTGGTATAAGGCTTTAGGCTTGTTTATTACAGTTCATAACAGGTAATAGATATTGAACGTGATTAATTGCATCCTTTGACTTTAATTTATTGCAGTTTGTATTGCAAAATATATAATTACGAGAATTGAAGTCATTGCAAACAAAACGCCTTAAGCTAAGTGTCCACTAGCAAAACTTGCAAAAGTTAGCTTTGGATGTCACTTGCACTAAACACTCGCAGAAAGTCAACTTTTGCAAGTATTGTAAACTAAAACTTGCAGAATTTGACAGATAGGATAATGACAGACGACTTGTGCAAGTTAAATTGCTAGTGGACACTTTAGTTTAAGTGCTACCTACTATGTGTTGCGACTAAGGTTCCCCATCTTAGTCAAAACACACAGGTACCTACCTTCTTACCTATTTTGGACCACGACCTTATTGTCGGTAAAATGTCTCAATAGGCCTCAAAAGGCCGAATTGATATCCGAAAGGCTGTACCGTGTGAATATTACTTGCGCAACCTCCATCATGTATTGAGTATCACCAAAGATTCATCTTAGTTGCACGATCACTTACTAAAATGGGCTTAATGTATATTTTTTGGTCTTTATAAATAACTAGTTGTTATGTGTTGTGTTTGCTTGAAAGTGTGTTGATGAATTTATGGGGGTGACATAGTTAGTATTAACAGAATCCCCAAAAAAAAGATGAATAATGTACAGAATTAAATATTACACTGTTAAAAGATCTCAAAAGAACTTTATTGCAAATTCTTCAAGTCATCTATAATTTTATTGGAGTTTTAATTAATTTGACCGATCCTTTGAATTCGTATCTACCGATTCAGGAAATTATGTAAGTGCTCACATTTTACAAAACTTTCAACGTTATTTTCTAATTTCAGAAGGAAATCTTATCAGAATAATGTTTTTGGATGAAACATAATATAACTATATCATGCCATCTTATCCCCCTATGTTATTATTGTAACTCCTGATTTAATGAAAATTAAAGCAGTACATTTAAAGCTCCTTTAAAGACTTTATCGAAGTTTATTTTTATCGAAAGCTACAATTCCTCAGGCTTTCAAAGTAAATCAGGTTTACTTATCTACTTAGGTACTTGTATGATTAAACATAGGTATTTATCTGGATAAGTCGATTTATATCAATAAATATAATTAACTAGCCGCGACTTTGTCCGCGTGGATTTAGATTTAATTTCAATCCCGTGGGAACTATATTATTTCCGGGATAAAAAGTTGCCTATGTCAATTTCCGGGATGCAAGTTACCTCTATACCCCTATAAATCGGTTGAACGTATCCAGGGCTTTTGAGAATCCCATGGGAACTTTTAATTTTCCAGGATAAAAAGTAGCCTATGTCCATCCCCGGTATGTAAGCTAATTCTGTACCAAACATTAAAATAGGTCAATCTGTTGGGCCGTGAAAAGCTAGCAGATAAACAGACAGACAGATAAACAGACAGAATTTGCATTCATAATATTAGTAATGGATATTCAAATTCAAATTCAAAATTCAAATTCAAAATATTTTTATTCAATTAGACTTTTACAAGTACTTTTGAATCGGAATGCCTTTCCTACCGAGAAGAACCAGCAAGAAACTCGGCGGTTGCTCTTTTCAAAGATTTTAGATATTTATTATGCCATGTATAAAAGTAATTGAAGTCCCGCGCATTGCTGGAGCGAGATGCAAAAAGATAAAAAGTAATGCAGTAGGTAATTTTTTTTATTAAAAAATGTTCTCAAAAGTGTGTGAAGTATGTCAGTCCACAATGGGTCAACGTGGCAGACTATAAACCTTACTCATTCTGAAAGGATACCCGTGCTCATGAGATAATGAGCCGCTGCGATGGATTGATCATGTTGGTGATGATGCCTAGGATTTGAATCCAAATAAGTAGGTACTTACTTTCTTATTAATTGCACACTCTTTGAACGCAAACAAACAGAACAAATGCATAGATGAAACCGAGGAAAATGTACAGGTTATAATACATATAAAATATTTTCAGAGAAAATAAGCATCGTAAACTTCCAAGAGAGTTAAGTTGTGGTAACATCTTAATGTGTCTGTATTTTCAATTCTACAATGAGATGCTGTTATAAATGGAGGAGCAAACGTGTCATATTAGCAGCTCAAGCACAATCAGATGTGACAACGTTTTCCTGTAGCCTTTTCATCGACAAAACGGTTCAAAAGACGCGAGAGAGTTTTGTCGCTGTGATTATCCTCAGGCTGCTGGCATCAAAAAAGCTCTGCCATCTGAAATATCGGCTTGGAACTAATGGGTAAATATTTTTAGTAAGCAAATACGTATCTATCTTTTTTATTCTTTGTTATAATACCGTAAGAGTTACAACATAATATGACAAATATAGCGATATTATTTACCGACCGAGTAAAGGCTCCAGTATGCTTATTGCTTAGTATGAGATATAACATCGCACCAACGTTGATAGAATTCGAGCGTCGAAATACAACTACGTCAGAAGTCAGAATAAAATGAAAAATGGATGAAGTTCTTGATTTGAAGTTAAAAAATTCAGTACCACCGATTTTAATTTAGTAACTTTAACGCTTAGAACGCTGGCTGAAGATTTATGGATTAACTTGAGCTTTATAAAAAGGCCATAGTCCATTTCACTTTAACGTCGAAGCGTTTTAACTCTTGAATTCTATCGGCGTTGGTAAAATCTTATACTAAGCCTACAGTTCTAATTTACCAATCAAGAAAAAACTCGATAGTTTCCTTGTACCCCGAATTGTACCCTCTAGTAATATGATATCTCTGTGGTATTTTGGCATTCCTTGTACAGTAAGGTACGACCTGTATCTTTATTAATGTTAGCTTTCTATAATATCTGCTAAGCAATTTATACCAAAAAATATTTTAATAGCAATCTATAAATAGGGTTTCTAAATATTTATGAATCGGCTTTGAGTTACGAGTAGGTATATGAGTGGATTCTGACAATATTTCATAAACGAAGATAATTTTTATGTGTCGCTTATAAACATACATGTGACTTCGCCCGCGTGGAGATTTATACGGGTATATTTTGCTATTTGCCTTCGGAACTAAGATATAATTTTCCGAGATAAAATGAATTTATTATGAATTAGTTTGATTGATTATTTAGCAATAAAGACATGGAGAAGAATTTTTAACTATGATATATGATTTTAAACTATGATAACTACACATAAGTACATGATTTATATATACAATTATGTCTAGCTAATTACCTAATTAGGCACCTACGTACTTTTTAAATATATTTAAATAATATGATAGACTAGAAAACTCTTCTTTTTAATGAGAAGGGTTTTTGCCAATGTCCGCCACGTCGCTGGCCTAGTGCGGATTGGTAGACATCACACGCCTTTGAGAACATTATGGAGAACTCTCAGTTATGCAGATTTCCTCACAACGTTTTCCTTCACCGTTAAAGCAAGTTATATTTATTGCTTAAAACGCACATAAATCCAAAAAGTTATAGGTCCGTGCCGTGCATTTTACAATTTATAGGTACCTACCTCAGCAAACCATGATGAAAAGCCGGAGGTATATATGTACTTACTTACGACGTAGGTGATTTAGTTTAATCCTCGTGAAACAAGTAGAACAATTTGGTCCCTGTCACTGTATCACTGAGCTTAATGTAAAGACATTCAGTTTCCAGTGTAGAATATGTGTGAAATTTAATATTTACATATCTAAGGGCGTGTTTCTCCACCTTCAGATAAACTTAATATAACAAAAATTGAACGGTATGACCGTTTTTGTATTGTCAAAATGTCAAAATCCGTTAGATAAAGTTTATCTGGCGATTGTGACACAGGCCCTTAGCATGTTCAAACAATTTTCAGACTAATAGCTGAAACATTTAATTTGAAATCGTTCAGCTGGCTTTAGATAATTTTTGTAAAACAAAAGCACTTCAGAATTTATTTGAATAAAAAATCTTTCTAAGTACATTCTGTTTATTTAATAAATATTTTATACATTCTTATAGCATATTATTTATATTTACGTTATGGACATTACGTGTTTGGCATTTGTTGTCTGGATAAATGGACAGGTTGGCAAACATTAATTTTTTTCGACCTTTCTATTCTATTTTCAACTCTAAAATGAAATATTCATGAAAGTGTAATATAAATGAGTTTAGTTATACTTACAAGCTTATGTTTACAAATCAACCTCATAAATAATGACATACCATTTGAAACTAAACGCTGTGCGATATATAATTTTATTTTTGAATCCCGTGCGCCTAAATCCCTGTCACACTGTTTAACATGAGAACATTCTTACTGTTTCAAAGTGTGGAATTTAATATGCAACATCCGCACGCTCCGCCACTGCTATGAATATAGCTTTATTAAAAAACTAGGTATGCTATTCTTGTCCTATCTTTCTATTAAATATTTTCATTACAGTCGAGCTCGTACTTTTATTAAGAAACTTGCATTTGCGTAGAAAATGCGTTCAAAAAGTAAAGGATTTCAAAGAGTGACAGACAACAATGACGAAACTTGCAGTTACACAAGTGTAAATTAAAAATTTATAACACCCCCGACAAGTGAAGGTTACAGTAACTAGAAAAAAGCTGATAACTTTCAAACGGCTGAACCGATTTTCTTGGATGATAGCTAAGAACACTCTCGATCAAGCCACCTTTCAAACAAAAAAAAAAACTAAATTAAAATCGGTTCATTCGTTTAGGCGCTACGATGCCACAGATAGATACACAGATACACCGATACACAGATACACACGTCACTTATAACACCCCTCTTTTTGGGTCGGGGGTTGAAAATGATATAAGTTTATTGTGTAAACGCCCGGTCATGTTACCTGACTGAATCCCACGGGAACCAGGTATAAAAGTAGCCTATATTATGTTACTCCAAGATACAATCTATCTCCATTCTAATTTTCGGCCAAACCTAGTAGTTTTTGCGTGAAAGAGTGACAAACAAAAACACACACAAACTTTCGCCTTTATAATATTAGTGTGAAGTGTGATAGTCCAAAGCTGAAATGGCTTCATCGTTGGCCTCTAATTATTCGACTATAACATATAGATATAATTATTTTTCATTTTGTAGTTTTTAATTTAAATAGTTTGTTCCGTATACCCACCGCACCGCACTAGTGAAATTTACCCATTGTGGGAAAATGGAAAGGAAATTGTATTTCCTCCTAACGGAAATGAATCCCTCAAGCTTTACGGAAGATAAGAATGTTCAAAATTCATTTTTGGAGCTTCTGCCGATGATGTAATAAATCTAAATCTTTATAGCTTTAGGGATTTTAGCTAGGCGTTGATGAATCGGTCAGTAAATCTTTCTTTACATAAATAGTATATATTATACCGTATCAGTCACAGATAATCCATAATTATGTCTATTTACTTAATATGTAGAATAATTATATGTAGAATAATTTTATGATTTATCGCGAGATAAAATAGAAGGGAAAACTTCATCTATCTTGTGTAAGTTTAAATAAAATTCAAACTCTGGCTGACTGATACGTGTAGTAGGTATATTATTATCAACGCACAGCCTAAACCGCTGGGGTTAGAAACATGCAATTCTGACAGTAGGTTCCTTTTATAACGTAGGCACTCAATAAGGACGGCTTTTTGGAAATTCACAGCCTAAAGTACCCTAAAGTTAAATAGGGTTTGTATGAAAGTCCGTCATTTTTCAGACTATATAGTGCAACTGACTTTATTATTCAAAGTCAATGACATTAGTCAAAGTCAAAGTCAAAATCATTTATTCAAAGTAGGTACAATTGTACTCCTTTTGATAGTCGAAATTGTTTTTGTACGATATAGTGGTGAAAATTAATTACGTAACTTAAAACTAAAGCTACGAGGGTTCCAAACGCGCCCAAGTCTGAGAAGAGCCCTCAACACACTCAACCAGGTATAAGCTCAGTGTAAGCAGCCGGGTGTAAGCCGCTCAGTCTTCTAAAAACCGCCCGCCTCACCTTATAATGACAAAAGCTTACAGCATATAATTTTAAATTTTTGTACCTTATATTAGTTGCTAACTAATATGTTACGTCATATTATAACTTGAAAAGATATTAAGAAATTGCAACGAAATCTTTAAAAAATGCTAATAAGTAAAAAGAAAGCTCCTAATAAATATACACATCTAAATAACACAATTCCATCAGTAATAATTGAAAATACCTACCAAACCTTCTCATCTTTACGCGGGATCTTAACTACTCCAACTTCCCTGTTATTTGTAATTGCCAACACATTGTACGTATTCACTTAATTTTTGACTCGTAAATAATGAAAAATTGGCAAAACAAAGACATGTTTCAACTTTTTATCGCGGAATCTCCAGTCGTCTCCATTTCACTGGCAAGGCATGATTTATTACTTGACTCCGGGTGTTTACATTTACTTACACGTGTTGATACTGTCAGTTTTTTTTTTCGAAAATTTATGTTTGAGGAAGGCTTTAATTTTCACTGATCATTGCCATTTCCGTTTGGCAATCCGTTGAGCTTTTTCGGTTATCCTGGTTCTCCTACGGATCGGAACGAAATAACTTACTTATCTTTCCAAATCAATAATTCGAAATACTAAGCTACTTAGTTCATAACCGATCTGTTAGATTTGTTTACATAGATACCTACCTCATCTAATAAAAGAGCGTAGAAAGAGTTTTCTTTTCTTGATGAGATTACACTAAGTATTTGATCCGTTATGTTCGAAGTCTAGATAAAATCATTTCAATAACATTTAAGTGTAGTAATAACGTTAGTCTCCGGATGATCCGTGAAATTTCGTTTTGGTAATAAAAATAAAATTATATTTGTCGCCGGCACGTAGAGAATTCTAAACTCTCTCCAACACTTTGCTTTAGAACAGATTTAAAATCTCACTGGCTATTCTACTGATAATTACGAAGCTCTTTTTAATGTGGCGGATTTTTTACCAAGCTTATAGTTTTCATCTTATTATAATAAATTATCTACTTAGTCTAATATTCAAACTGCTATACCTAAATAGAACTGTACCTAAATACCTAATAGTAACTAATGAAAGCCCAGTCTTATATTCAAAGTTTGCATGTCTGATCCTTTGAAAGCGCTAATCTCAAAACGGCTTCTTCAACTTTTGATTGGTTGATAAGATGTGTCTCTTGAAAGCTTCTTGAAGGAGATGCTAATTCCTGTCCTGTTATAAATTCTGAGCTTAGATATACTAGGTTCATATAGGTGCTAGGTCACGTATATGTTGGTAACTATTCTATAAATCACAACATACTCGGTCCATTATAGGGGCTTTGCGTTTTTAATGTAATTTTAGTGACAATTTATGTTGGAAGAAAGCATAAGAATTCACATACCATATATCACTTTACCGTGCACTTTATTTAAAAGAAAAACAATTTAATTCGGAATGGTGACAGCCATATTCTCAGCTTGCAACTTACCGACTTTAATTTTAAGGTTCACTTGCAAAATACCAAAAGAGTAGGTAAAACATTTATTATTAGTTACAGTTTCATAAAGAAAATATAAAACCTTTAAAGACTAAGTATTTTGAATTCGAGTTTATGAAGCCGCTATAAAATTGTAATATTCACAATTTCACATCATGTTGACTTTGTAATTTGTAACTAGGTAAAATATCTTTATTACGCAAATATGATTCTTGAAAACTTTTGAATAGTTCACATAATATTTAATATTTTACGTAGCTTAAACAATATCTGTAAGGACTTTAAAAACTATCACATGGTTTTAACTATTATGAGTTACAATATATTAGTAATTTAGATGTTTTAAGTAATACCATCTTCTTTTTCTCTTCTAAAAACTTTTTCTTAGCAATTGGATCTTAGTGTGATATGCTTTGTATAATAATATTATTACTTGTATTTACAAGTATCACACGCGCGCATTTATTGTAATACCTTTACAAAAAGCGGGCTGTGTTAAATGAAAAGTTTATTTATTTTAGTTATTATATTATATTTTTTAAGGTTTTTAGTTTTAGGATCTTTGTTTTAGTAATTTAGATTTTAGTTTTTAATTATTTTTATTACTTTTTAAGTAATAAACATGTAACATAATCTGTGCTGAAAAAAAAAATTAAAAGGAAAATTAAGTTTTTGTACGGAACCTTTAATATCAAGCGCCTATTTACTATTGACATCGGAATGTTGAATGGAAGAAAGAGTGCGATTAATGTCTGTAGGACTGAAAGCTTCTTTCTTGCAACTTGTGAGACTAGGAAACATTAGCTGCAGATACGGGTTAGTTGACTGCGGGTGTTTTTTTGTTGAGATAAAACTATTTTGTTTTCTTTTTACTTCTATTTCTTTTTTTAATTGTGTAGGTACTGTGTATGTCTGGGGCTTGAGCAAAATAAAATCATACCTATACCAGAGTTTATAACCTAATACAAACCAATCTCTGCCCATGTACGCCAGCCTAGGTAATAATATGTTCTTATTATTTAACTTTGCTAAATAACAAGCGATAAAACCAAAGCCAGACTGCGTCCGTGTTAAATACGAGTAATTCCGTGGGAGGTCTTTGTTTTGCCGGAATAAAAGTACCGCAGTTAACTTCTGGCATCGTCTTGTGAATGCCTAGTCAAAATCGGTTAAGCCAATGCGAAAATTGACCCGGATAAAAAGACGAAATTTAATAAAAGTAATTAAAAGAGTAAACAAAAGAAAAAAGTACCTAAAGGGTTTCAAATATATTCCTAGTCTACCTGAAGCAGAATCATGTAAATGTAAACATCCCCATACACTTCCGCTATAAGAATGATATAGCAATGTGGCTACACCATAACTTTCGCAATTTGTTGAAGCTGCAGGAAGGGAGTTATCTTAATAGGGCCTCCATTCGCTTTTTTCCTGCACAAAGCGACGAAGTCAAGATTTATGGTATGTTTACACGCGATGCAACATTTATCTACTTGTAGTGGTACTGGAGAAGGGGGTGCACGATGTATCCTCAATATGGTTGTTTTGTGAAAAACAGTAAACAAAATAATTAATGGGGTACCATAAATAAGCCATTCCCTTTTATAATAGAACCCATTATTTTATGAATAGGCAATAATTTGACCATAGTTGCAGCTCTTGATTTGGATTGTCGACATACTCGTACATTAAGATTAAAGATATATTCCATATATTTTTAGAGCTATAACAAAACCAAAATAAATAACAAATAGTGTAAGGAGAAATAGAAAGTAATATTTAATATTAAAGTATAAATATGATTATTGTTACCTGATTTTGCGGCCTAGTGTTCAAAAGATTGTGTTTATTATTTTAGTCTACATTCTTCGTGATAACAGATTTTATACAGGACTGTTGGTATCTGATCTGACCTACCTACGTCGGTATTCAGTAGTCAACAGATTGGAACAATTTTATACTATTAGTTAGAACAACATGGACACTTCACTTGTTCGTGACGGAAGTAAAATAATTTAACTAAGGAAGTAACACTAACCCATTCAATTAGCGACTTAGGTAAAATTTTAACCTGTGTTATTGATATTTTTTTCAGCATAGTTCCCATAAATCACATGGGTTCCTTGTGTCTAAACAAGCCCTTGTTTCTTAAGATTGAGTAATTTTTCCAGCATCTTTCCAGAAGATAAATGTTCAAGGAAAGCAAATATTTTATTTTTCCGGGAACTTTATTTTAAAGAAAATTCAATTCAGTGCGGAGACAAGTATCTTCTTAGTTTGTGACTGCTGACTTCAATTTTCTTTTTCAGTTCACTTGCAGGGTTCCGTGTAAAAGATATTTCCTTTATTGAATACAGTTGACTAAATCGGCATAAGCAGGTTAATAGAAAAAGAAATTTTTCCTCGGTGTATAGATAAATCGTTGGCAGGACAGATTTTGCGTGTAAGATGGTAACTACCTACGGCCGAAGCCTCCCACCAAACCAGACCACACCAGAGACAATTTAGAAATTATAGATTTCCAGATTGCCTCTGCCGGGAATTGAACCCGGTACCTCCATATGACCACAGCGCGCTCACTACTACACCAGAGAGTTCGTCGAATTTAACTTTATAAACTCCGTTAGAAAATTAATTTTATTGTATCTCAGTCATGTAGATTATTTTGGTAGGTAATTTGTTAAAGTTGGTATGAAAGAGAATTATTAGGAGGGCTCGATTCTCTTCTTTTTCCCCGTAGAGAGAGATTTATGTCTTGTTTATATCAGATGCAACGCTAATTTATTTGTATTAGAGAGGATAGGATAATTTTTATTCCTGAATGTTTAGTGGTCAATACGTGGATATGCATAGTAATTTGTACTGTAAAACTTAGGTAAAAATCAGTGTATAAAACGTCAACTTTCTATTCGGAGGAATTGGGGTTCGATTCCGGGCAAGCACATCTAACTTTTTGGAGTTATGAGCGTTTAAAAAAATTGAAATATCATAGGTAGACTAGGTATGTTTTAACGGTGATAGAAAACATCGTGAGGAAACCTGCATGCTTGAAAGTTCTTCATAATGTCTCAAAGGTGTGTGAAGTCTGCCAATACTTGGCCAGCGTGGCGGGCAATGGCCATAACCCTTCTTATTCTGAGAGGACACTCGTGCTCAGCGATGAGTTGATGATGATGTTGATGGTGATGGTAAGATTCATAGGGTTTTACGCAAGTAAGGTTCAGTCAATAGGAAAACCTCAAAGAAGTGTATTTCAAAAAGTGAAGACAAAGTCGTCCGCTTGTATGTGTGACATACATCGATGTGTGACATATTATACGCGTAGCAACACCAAGTAAGTACCAACTATGTTTTACAGATCTTGGCGCGCGATTTTGACACATACGAGCGTGCTTCAAAAGTGGCGGTTTTCCTAAATAAAATACGTCCCACAGCTGTGCCAAATGAATTTATAATTATTTTTTTATGTATTTTTAGTGTATACTGATAATTGTATCAACATCCTCTTTAAATTTATAAGTTTACGATAATAATACTCACGAAACTCATAACTTCTGTTAAACAAATTATTTTATTTATCCATATAGTTATCGGACCCGTCTGGGAATATTTAGGGCTTAAAATCTCAATTTAGTGTCGGCGAAAGGAGTATGACCGGTATAGTGGGCATTTAGGGTGCTTGCACACCTCCGTTAAAACCGCAACGCTCCGGCTACACGCGCAGTTCAGCACAGGGAAGCCCGAGAGCTGCGCAGTCCAATCTTTAGCGCTTTTGGGACTGCGTGAGACACCGTCTTGTCTTGCTGTCCTCACGCACGCACCTAACTGCGCAAACTGGCTTAAGCAGATAAGCTTTTAGTTAAGGCGGAGCGTGTAGCCGGAGCCTTAGACCCACGGCTAAGTAGTAAGCCTTCTAGCAGGTCTATTGAAGTACCTACCTACCTAGTGAAGTCAGCAGCATCCTATGCATTCAAAGTGCGGTTCTTTTCAGGTCATCTATAATGAGTATGACGGTGGTATAAGTACTGTATATAATCACTTGTAGGTTGTAATCTGCCTTAACCATTTGCATAATTCACTCGAGATGTATATAAGTTGCATATGGATACAATCAATCAATCATCTTGCGGAATTTATGCGGCTTAAAAACGAGTAATCGGCTTGATGCGCGTGCAAAATCGATCAGTTTCTTTATTAGAACAGCTGTTTTGGCGCGTGTGGGATGCAAATTGATTTTGTTTCTTGTGTGCTTTATGACTTTTATTGTTTTCATGTGTGTTATGAAAATATACTACTAAAAAATAAATTGAATGATATTCTGCGTATCACACTATCACACTAATATTATAAAGGAGAAAGTTTGTATGTGTGTGTGTATGTTTGTTACTCCTTCACTCAAAAACTACTGGACGGATTGGGCTGAAATTTAGAATGGAGATAGATTATACCCTGGATTAGCACATAGGCTACTTTTTATCCCGGAAAATCAAAGAGTTCCCACGGGAATTTTAAAAAACCTACATCCACGCGAACGAAGTCGCGGGTATCAGCTAGTATACTATATATTCATGCAGAAACATAGTAAAGATGAAGCGGAGTAAGTAAGAAGCACTATTTCTGTGTAGACTTAAGGCTTAATCCTAGAATTTTCTTTGCAATGTTTTCTTTCTTAATGTACCTTTGTAATTTCAGGTTATAGAAAACTATTTTTATTTTGCGACTTCACCTCGTGGACTTAGGTTTTGTAACTCCGTGGAAATTTTTTCGGAATAAAAACTAAAAAGATCCTGTCTCCAAGATACAAGCTATCTCTGTTTAAATTTCATCGTGATCGATTCCGTGGTAGAACCCTTGGACGGTAACAGACAACATACAGCCAGGCAAATGCACTATCGTAGTTACTTACTTATTATATTAGAATGTACCTATTAGAAAATATGCGTCAAACCTATCAGGAATTTTAAACTGTGTCGTGAGATAACGAGACACTTTCTTAATCATACTAGACAATCCAGCAATCCATAGTGGTGGTATCTACAAGAAAAAAAAGCTGTAGGTACCTGTAGACATTTTACTGTCTGCACGCCACAAGGAACGCGTCTCATACGTTTAAATCATGTAATAAGCCAACAACCGTGAAGGTGTGAACTGTGATGCGTGCCAAGATTGATTACATTAAACGAAGAGTAACAATGATAGCAATCAAAAACTTGTTTTGGCCGAGAGCCCATAGGAAATTTTGAGGAGATGCTTGATAAGTCGTGCGCACAAACTTGAAAGCCTTAAATTCAGGAAATCGGATGCTCAAGACCTGGCCAAGGGACAGAAAGTTGAAATAAAAGCGGATTCCGCCAAATTAAAAGTCTTAGTCTTAGTCTTCTTAGCCAAACCGTGGTGAGTTGGCAATTTTATATTTTTTTTAAATGAAAGTAATTCAATGAATAAAATGAACACAGAATTATGTCTAGATGCATTATTTATCAAAACCTAGTGAGTCTAAAGGTACACGGGCAATTGAAATTGCTCAATTTTAGGCAATTTAGTCAATTATGGAGCAATTTACTGCAATACTCAGCAATACCTGAAAATTTCAGTAATGTATGCGAAATGATTGCTCCAGATTGATCCATACGTGTTGTCGAGCAACAATTGCTTAAAAAATTGCCCTCGTAAGCGAACCTTTAGGCTTAAACAAAGTGACAGGTTACATAGAGTTCATAGGTGCACGTTTTTCGGGAAAAGTACCAGAAAAAGTACTTTATAAAGTTTTTAACTTTCAGTCGTGTTATAATAATAGACATTATGTTATGACGTAATGTTTCTCGGGCGCTTCTTTTACATTTAAAGCCGCCTAAAATACTTGGCAATACCAACTAAAATTCGAAAATTGCGAACCCCATCACGAAGCACCGGACAGGTTGAGCTTGCCATAATCAGGCAACTTTTTCTATCATCTCCACAAAATTGCCTTCGGACTCTCTGATCATTGGTGATTTTTTATCCTCCGCAACATAAAGTGCAATTTACTTTATAGGATTTTACTTTTATGGTTTAAATGGCCTCACTATATTCAGTTTCATTGTGTCATTTGTTTACTTTTACATTAATTTAAAAGTAAGTATTTATTACGAGTTTATCACATGTTCTTCTTTTATTAATTGTAATTGAATGTAACCATGTTCGATGTTCAACTGATTTATTTGAAGTTAAATGTGATTTTTATTCCGTAAAAACACGCACAATATAAACATTGTAAAATACAATAAGAAACGACGGAAAACTGGTATTTGATCTTGATAAGGTAGTGCCCCCGCAGTGAGACCTTAGTGCAAAAAATAATTCAAAACAGTTAGGTAGTAAGAGTTAAATTATGCTATTCAACTGTATTTAGTGAAGACCTTTGAGATTTTGTTTAACTTTATTCAGATTTTTTTCCCATTCCAAGTTTCCTTTACTGCAATCTCAGCTGGTGGTAGGTAAGTGATGATTAGTCTAAATGGCAGCGGGCTAACTTCTAAGGGGGTATAGCAGTTTATTAAAAGTCATACCCCTTATCGGTTTCTAGACGGCCGGCATAGTTCCGGAATTCCCCGAAATCGCTTGGCGGCACGACTTTTGTCGGTAGAGTGCTAAGTAGCCACGGCCATAGCCTCCTACAAGACCTGACCAGAGACAATTCAGAAGTGTGCATCATTAGTAGAATCTTTTTAGGATTCCTCCCCTTAAACGGAAAAACGGAACCCTTATAGGATAACTTTGTTGTCTGTCTGTCTGTCTGTCTTTCCGTCCGTCCGTCTGTCCGTCCGTCCGTCTATGTGCCTAATTAAAACTTGTTCAGGAACAAATAATTAGTAAGTATTTTCAATTTTAAAAGTAAGATAACTATACCAAGTGGGGTATCATAATGCCGGCCTTTAATGTATTTCATGCCGGGCCAATATACCTACCACTCTTTTTTCTTTCACTTATCTCGATCTATGTGAGACCAGTTATTTTTACACGCATACCTACCTATGGCGCCTAAGGACATACCCGTATAGATTTTTACATAAGTTTAAAGATAAAACGACTAGTTTCAATTAATGTTAAAATCATATCATGACACACAATAATTTATGATTGACTGTTGTTTTCCTTATGTAGGAGATACAAGCTGTCCTATCCATCTTTACGCTTGATCCGTGTCAAGGATAGATAGTTTTTTATTTTTATCTGGATATTTTAGGTTTCATAATTGAATTAAGTTTGTTAGCGTTGTTTTAAGGGTATAAAGCGAAATATGAGTTGAGTATTAGACGATGCCCATAACTTCGCCTGCGTAGATTTAGGCTTTTTAAGTATCCCATGGGAACTCTTTGATTTTTGGGGATAAAAGTAGCCTATGTCCAGCAAGATAATATCTCTGTAGGTACCTACCAAATGACAAAATCGGTCGAACGGATGGGCCGTGTTAAGGCAAGAGACACTCTATCACATTTATATTAATTAGGGTAGTATAATTAGAACCTGGCTATCCAGCGCGCAAATACAGACACTTCTTTTTACAGTAATTAGATAAGGCGAGCTTTAAGTTATATTGTGATATTTTCAATAAAAAAGTAGAATAGATTATTACCTACTGTACAAGTGAATTCACGATTAGGTTATAGGCAATGTCACTGATGATATTGATATCACCAAAAGAAAAAATCCTTAACAACTTCGATTTTCATGCACGAGTTTATTTCGATATTGTTAATTTGAGTAATATAAAAACGGAAAGTATTAGGTAATAAGTCGCTAAGAATTATAATATTACCCATTACCCACAAACATTTTCAAATACAAATAGAAAGTCCATTAGAAACCATCCAATCCATGTCATAAAAATAAAGTATGTACCCATAATGAATAGGAGGCTTTTATCTAAGTACTTCATTTCTTTACGACAAAATATCTCCATTAAGTCTGCGAGGAGGTCCAGTTAATCGTTCCATATAATGGGACAAATGGAGCGTAGTTAATTTATATGAAGTGACGTTTGAATGATGGAGTGACGTTAGCTTCGCTCGGCAGCCAAGCTAAAGCCCATCGGACAACATTATCGCATCTCAATCTAAGATTTCTCGTTGAACGTCTCACTTTATGCTTGAAGATTTGTTACCCTCTTAGGATTCCGTTAGAATCTATCGCAAAATCAAAGAGGAATGTGGGGTCATAATATCTAAGACCATTAATGAATTATTATAAAAGCCGAATTTCTGTTCGGAACCCTTGAAAACGGTCTTACTAACCATATTATCCGATTACTTACTAAACCTATGGCTGCAAAGCATAGATTCAAAGACCTGGAGAGAGATATAGGCTACTTTTTATTTCGAAAATCAATGGATTCCCACGGGAGTTTTAAAATCTAAATGCACCCAGACGAAGTCACGGGCATAAGCTAGTATCATATAGTAATAGCAATAAGAAATCGGAATTTAATTTAATTTGGAAAATGATTTTCTTCTTGGGTCAAGTTTGATCAAAAAGTAACTGGTCTTATTTGTATCTTCCTCAAACATCAGCGTTGGTGGTGTAATGGTCAGCATAGTTGCCTTCCAAGCAGTTGATCCGGGTTCGATTCCCGGCCAACGCACTCTTTTTATTATTCAAGGCACAATAAGCTGATTCCCGATTCCGTGACTCAAGATGTAAGGGCTTTGGTGGAAATAAAAAATTACGTAGAATTAAATTTTATACATATTTTGGTAACCAGTTGTATTACAATTGTTTTATGTATACTAGTAGATGATGCCATTATTTCGCCCACTCAGAAATTTTTTTTTAAAAAAAATCTTGTGAAATCTTTGATTTTGAAGGATGAAATTTGAAAATAGCTTACGTCCGTTTTCAAAAGATCTATTTCTATGTACCAAAATTAAAATCGGTTAAGCGACCGGGCCGTAAAATGCCTAAAAGGCAAAATACAGACAAAAACACTTTCTCATTTATAACATTTTTTATCTTGTTGATTTTTAACTTTGTTTTGCTACTGGTCTACGACGATTAAAATTGTATTATGATGTCGACAACAGCAAGAATCCATTGATAGTTTCAAGAAACACAGGTACATAACTTATACGGAAAATTCTTTGACCATTGCGCACCCAGTGTTACAGGAAATGCTCATAATCTGATTTCTACAAGTTTTCTTATTAAAAGTTTGTATTTGAAATCGAGAACCGAGAGCTGTACTGCGTACAATCTATAGATTTTCCTACTCAATGCCCTCATTGCACCGATATTTTATTTGTGCAAAACTTTGTTGTATTAAGCCATTTTGTCGAAATGAAAATACGAGTAGATATTTTAAAATTGGAATCGATTTTTTCCCTACTAGCTGATGCAAGCGACTTTACCTATTAGCGTGGATTTCGGTTTATCGAAATCACGTGCCAACTATTAAATTTTTCCTGTTAGATTTTTCTGGATAAAAAGTAACCTATGCCACTGTCCACGTCTTTAACTATGGCCATGAAAAGAATTCCGTTGATCCATTCCTCCGTTGCGGCATGATTGAAGGACAAACCAACAAGCAAACACACTCGCATTTATAATATGGGTAAGTACTGATTTTTGTTTTATAGTTAGGGCAGTAGCCTGGTCTGACTCGAAGCTAAGCTAAGAAAACGAAGCGATCCCATTTATGGACTCGCGCCAACGCTCCAGAACGCCTAGCACATCCCAAGTGGAAAGGCGGCCTTAATAATTTATTTATAATCTATGGAGACATATTTTGAAAAAGACAGAGCAACCCGTTTTTTTTAATGACAACTTAATGAAACCAGATAAGAGAAAAGATATTGACAAAATTATTGATTAAAATAAATAATCGCTACAAAATACAAACGCTCAAAAAAAAATCCATACTAATATTATTTAAATGCCAAATTGTGTTTGTCTGTCTGTTTGTCTCTTACCTTTATACAGTCTATCCGTAGCGATTTTGATGAAAGGCACAGAGATAGTTTGCTTCCTAGAGACAGACTTTTTATCCCGGAAAATCCAAGATTTGTCATGAGATTTTGAAATTATCAAACTTTACTAAGCTTAATTCGGTTAGATGTTTTACTCTTCTTTTACAATTACTACCCCAACTACTTACTCATCTTGTTATCTTATTCATTATTAATTCCGTTTAAATAATATCAATTGTGAGCTTATCTCCATGAAACAAGACCAATAGTAACGGTTAACAATTTACATTTAAAGGCCCTCATTATCTGTATTTGTTTATAGATCTGATAATGGCTACTCTATTTATTTTATCAGTTGAGGCAAAACATTGTTAAGTGGCTCATGAAAATATGGCTAAAGTGCGTTAAGCGAGCATTAGAAAGGTTCCGTAGTCATATATTTAAATTTATTTAGTTATTACACGACTAAGTCCCTAAAAAAGGAGTGTAATGTTTTCAGGGTTCATGTACTCACACTAAAATACACAAGTAGTGTGAGTTTCTTTATCCATAACTTTTGACAATGTTGATGATTTGTAGTGGACGCTAGTCCTAATAAAAAACATGTACTTAGTACCTATCTAAGTTTTGTGTCACTGAACTCAAATAGTAAGCAGATTCCTCCT
Organism: Maniola jurtina; assembly: GCF_905333055.1. NCBI lineage: Eukaryota > Metazoa > Arthropoda > Insecta > Lepidoptera > Nymphalidae > Maniola > Maniola jurtina. The sequence goes on along the minus strand of NC_060040.1, from coordinate 8,182,366 downwards.
TAGACTATTTTCAGATTGTAATAGAAACGAGTAAAGCCATTAGGACATCCTGATTTCTTGCGTACGGTGGCCTAAGTGTACGATGGAATTTTTTATTTGACTTTGATCTTTAGGCTTATAAAAATAGAGTTTGAGTGCAGAAACAAATATTTGACCTACTGTACATAGCGGCTAGCGCAAATATCGCTATCCCATTGAATGGAATGAAAGGACACCTAATCTAGAATGAAGTCCATTGACCCCTCCAGTCGTAAATCTGGTAGGTAAACACTGTGACGCTATTACATGTGTTTTGATGACGTCACAGTATTACGACTTCCTTTATTTGAAAAGTAAGGAATAGAACGTACGAATTGTCCACAGTAAATCAAAGGATTTTGTTTGAAAAGAAGATTCGGAACGGTTATTTTGTTTTTATTGCTCTTTTACTTGGCTGTTTTTCATATAAATCTAAAAATCGGTCATGTTTCATTCTCTAATCTAGTGTTTTCGTTTGAAGGTTTCGTGTAGCTACTAAACAATTTTTTCGCAACAGGTTTAGGTAACAAGAAAATATTATATAGAATAGAATAGAATAAAATAGATTTTTATTCAAATAAACTTTTACAAGTGCATTTGAATCGTCAAATAATTTACCACTGGTTCGGAATGCCGTTCCGAAATGGATAAGAATATTATAAACTACCTTTAAATAAAGTAAAGTAGGTAGGTATTTATTTTAGCTCTTCGCAGTGATTAAACAAGTAGGAGTTTAGATAACATTAATAAAAGACCTAACGATTATCGCCCATGGCACGAAAGGAAAGTTTACTTTCACAGATAAGCCAGAGATAGCTAACATGCTGAAGTTAGACTCCGTTTTTCTACAAAAAATAAGTATCTTATTCAAAAATAAATGAAAAAATTCGGTAGAATTACTGAAAAATAAAACTCTTATGCCAATACAGTTATGTCAATAACTATTGAAAAATAACTAAAAAAAAAAAATAAACGCAAAAAAATTGGTATTACAAAAAGCTACTTTTTAGTGATGAAGAGACACGTAATATTATTATAGTCAGTTAACAATAGTTAAGTTTCTTGGCGGTTCTTCTTGGTAGGAAGGGCATTCCGAACCAGTGGCAGTGGTTTCTAAAAAAAACCACTGGTTCGGAATGTCCGGACTCGGTGGAATTTGAATCTTTCTATTTCTATAACACATTATCACAGACTTATTGTATGTGATGGCGTGATCACACACTGTAAACAAGTGTAAATTAAAAATTTATAACACCCCCGACAAGTGAAGGTTACAGTAACTAGAAAAAAGCTGATAACTTTCAAACGGCTGAACCGATTTTCTTAGATGATAGCTAAGAACACTCTCGATCAAGCCACCTTTCAAAAAAAAGAAACTAAATTAAAATCGGTTCATTAGTTTAGGAGCTACGATGCCACAGACAGATACACAGATACACACGTCAAACTTATAACACCCCTCTTTTTGGGTCGGGGGTTAAAAATAAAGAAAAAGTTAATCTTATCGTTCGACATAACCATGTTACGAGAGGTTCAATTTCAGTGTCTCGTAAAAGGTAGCCTCTAAAAATACGTCCAGCTTTTTTTCCGAACAGAACGCCTCCATTTTTTATTCCAAATAATGTGTTTCAGCAATCGCCTCGACACAATATCTGGATTAATGCGGTCTCTTGTCAATTTATATGAGTTGAAAAGTTGTAAAAGTGTTTATACATTTACCACGTGCACAATAAAAATCTTTATTTTTCAAAGTAGATCCTAAGAATATTATTAATGTAAATGTAATAGTTTGGATGATTGTTATTCCTTCAAGTCACAATTTCTGAACCAATATCGCTATGGAAGGGATATAGCTTATAATTTGGATTAAAACGTAATCTACTTTTTATCCCAGATAAGAGTTTCACTGTGCCAGATCTTTTTTCCACGCACATGCAAACTGTGGAACTGTGGATTTTAACGTGGGGTTATGTAGGGGGCGGATCAACAAATTTCTGAAAAGCTGGCCACGCAATGGCGGTTCTTCTCGTGCTGCAAATGTTCAAGGGCGGCGGTAATCACTTAACATCAAGTGACTCGCCTGCTCATTTGCTCACTAATTATACCTACATTTAAAAAAATGCAGGTTTCCTCAAGATGTTTTCTTTCACAGCTAAAGCATGTCTATGAAAAGTTAGAGGTGCGTGCCCGGGACCGAACCCCAGACTCTCCGTATAGGAGTCCGAGGTCTATCATAAGGTTATCTTTCTACTGAAAGTTTTCAACTGAACTGTACTGTGTACTGGAGCCTTAATAAGGATATTATTCTTTTTGGTATCAAGTCAAAAGAGACGTCAGTAATCGCGTGCGAAGTACAAAATAATTCACTAGGTGTCACTCAATGATAAATTAAAAAGTAACTTTACGACATCGTTATTTCTCTTGTACCTACTTCTGAGCGATAAGACATCCGTTCATTTTAGCATGAAAGGTAATAAAACCTATCTTCAACTGCTTCAAAAAATTAACTTGTTGTATTGATAGGTAATTATAAATCCTGAAGGGTTTGCGTGACCAGTTATAATAAATCTCAGAGGTTGATAAAGAGATTTGATGAAGATGTGGAGAAACCTTGCATCCTGAAGATTAGGGGGGTAGGCAGATGTAGGGTAATTTTCATTTGGGAAAATTAAAGATTTCCCAGGAGAATTGAATAATCAACAGTTTTTAATTTATAAATAACAATAAATTAATTCTTTTATTAACACATTTATGAAATTCTTTGTGTGTGTGTGTTTATGAAATGACTAGTAAATTGCAAAAAAGTGAAAGTATTCAGAGAAAGGTACAATCAACATTAATGGACTTTGTTTATCTGCAGTACACATCCATTAATGATAATGACAAGGATTTTCCATTAACTTGTAAGAACCAGAAATCTAAACTAAGTTTAAACTATTATTTTCTGTGTCCAAAAAAACTTTATTTTATCCGCTAGCGTGGAAAAGTTATTCGTAATTCGAACTTGACGAATTGTGGTGTGTGTTAGGTACACACCTACCTAACTTTTTTCGATCTACATATTATAAAGAAAATTCTCAATGGATATAGGAAGACTAATTGTCTGTTCTGTCCCCTGTCCTGATCGTTTATTAATATTATACTCTTTATTTGTACCACCACAAGAAGGATTACAGTAAAAGAACAAAAAAAAAAACACAGACAGAAGGAGAATACAAAAGGCGGCCTTATCGCTAACTAGTGATCTCTAACAGGCAACCTTAAGAATATTTTTATGTACTTAATGTATTTTATAAGTAATATGTAATGTACCAGGCTCTATTGTGGATATTAGGTTACTACGAGTATGCCCTAATGGTTTTACTCGTTTCTATTATACGAAAACGAGGACGCAATAAGTGTCTGGGGTAATGTTGTTGACAATTTTAGATATCGGCGAGTGGCGAGTCAAAGTTTTTGACATTAACATAAATAGAGATTGTAGAGCAGTTTATAAATAAAGTGTTAAAAGTTTGAAAAATGTTTGTCCGACTGAGGTCCGACATTTATAGAAACAAGGTGCGCCTGTAATCGAATTTAATATACGGCTAGAACCTAAAATGCAGCTTTGCAACGCAGACAAAGACGAGGAACAAAGCTAGTAAGCCATTAAACAAAACAGTTGTGATTTTAGAGAGAAAAGAAGAGTTTAGACATAAAACGAATTATAGCTGCTTATAACAAACTTCTTTCCAAGTGCAATCGGTTTTGCCCACGTTTACAAAATTACCCAATTATAAAATTCCACCTGCTCTGATCAAAAAATGCACAGAAAGTAAACCACCGACATCATAAATAACATACTCGGTGCACTCCGGTGGCCGATAAGAGAAATTGTAGCAGAGGCCGCTTTATATTCAATTAGGCTACTATTACTGAAACACACTATCGACACGTACTATGAGAAAAAGTTGCTATACCTACCTTTTGCCCCTTACGATTTTTACTATCACTATGGCGAAGCAAAAAGGAAGGGTTATAATTTTAGCGGTCTATGTATGAATATAATATTATAGCCGATGTTACGATTTGATTATGGTCCGGGTGACATATTTTATATGATCAAAATCAATACCACATCTGAAAAATGAAGGTCGCTAAATTTTTTTGCTATCATATTTTAAGCATAATTAATATAATATAAAAGATGCAGTGGTTTTCGTATGAAGACGAAAATAAATGTGCGATGCATACGCATTACGCATGTATTATAGGTATGTCTCAAACAAACTAATTTTATAACATAAAATGTTTGACATGTTAAATTCGGTTGTTGGTTATAAAATTAGAGACAAATTAATCACACAGGCAGGAAATGCTGTCTTTTTCTCTCACAACACAGTGTAACAAAAATAACACATGACTTAAAGCTCGGGGTCCCCAGCTGGTAGAATGATGATGGAAAGTGCAGCGCTGGAAGACCCCCAATAAGTTTTCAAATTCAAATTCAGAGAAACCTATGTGCAGCAGCAAACGCCCATCAGTTGCTAATGATGATGATGATGAAAGTTTACAATTTTAAGTCTTTAGTGTGATTTTACCTTTAAACTTCGTCGGAAATTTTCCCTTGCAATTTAGTCCTTAAAAATCAAACATATTACGCCCTCAGATATCTCTTTTTTTACTGCCGCCGACATTTATCAGCTACCGGTTTTGGTGAAACTGAAACTCAGGCGCATTATCATACGATTTATCAGTAACAGAATCATTAAGTGAAATGAGGGCAGTGATTAGTGGGACTCGGGTGCCACAACATTAATCAAGCAATTACGATTACGGGAGACAATTTTAATTGAATTTGGTAAGTGAGATGGGAAATTAGCTCAAAATACCTCAAAATTCTTTGTCTCCAAGATCATTTAGGAATTACCTACCTAGTGTTTTCCTCTAAATACCAAATATAATTATTATCATGATCATTATCATGATGATCAACACATCGTCGGTCCACCAATGAGCTGGACCTCCTCTCACAATTTAGGCCATAGTCTGCTACGCTGGCCATAGTCCGCTACGCTGGCCATTACATTATGTACTTAGAACCCTCAGGCATACATTTTTTCTCACGATATTTTCCTTTACCGTTATAGCAAAGATATTAATTAATTGCTTTAAAGACTCCGAAAGACTAAGAGGTGCGTGCCCGGGATCGAACCTCCGACCTCTCGAATAGGAGCTATCACCGGTCATCTATTATAATTATCGGTTATATTTTGCACAACTTACTTATCCATAGGTACTTTGGTACTAATATTATAAATGCGAAAGTGTCTCTGTCTGTCTGTCTGTCTGTCTGTCTGTCTGCTACCTTTTCACGGCCCAACAGTTTAACCGATTCTGATGAAAGGTACAAGGTTAGCTTATATCCCGGGGAGGGATATAGACTACTTTTATCCCGGAAAATCAAACAGTTCCCACGGGGTCTTTAAGAACCTAAATCAACGCGGACAAAGTCGCAGGCATCCTCTAATCTCCTATATACATCTTATTAATTCCTATATTAATAACGCATGTTCTATGTAATTAGCTTGGATAAGTGCAAATAAACATTACTGTAGCCGAAAAGCAATCTCGATTGGACAGTGCCCAAAATATACCATAAACCTGTACGAGCGAATTGTTTTTTTATTTGTAGGTACATTCTTGCATAATTTTGCCATCGAATTAAGTCCGTTCACGTGCGAATAAGTCACTGAGTCGATTGAAAAATCTTTATACGCCATGTTTGTGGTGTTGAATTCGAGATTCTGCCTGTTATCTGTTCAACTTGGTGCACGAACTCACAGCTCGCCATTTCAACTGCATTTTTTGTAATGAGATTTTTAAGAAAGGGATTAATCCAACATTTTTCCGAGGTGGTCTTTTGAAGAGTAAATTGCATCGGGATTATGACTCGGGCTGGAGGAGCTTTTTAACGTAATTTAACTTTTAATAAACTTGGTTTAAAATGTGCTCTATAAAATAAAGTAAGACGTTCTGGGCTGGGGTTGCATTTGAGACGTCTTCGTCGGGAAAGTTAGAATGATAAGGAAGATCTGGTAAAATATACCTACTTACCTCGAAGTTTTTGTACTTCAATAGGAATTTGTAACTTATATCTAAACTAAGCTGAATTTACAGGTCTAAATCTAGTGATATCCTAGGATTTTTAAAAATCCAATGGAAACTCTTTGATGTCCGTCTTCAGGATCTAAGTTATTTTTGTGCTAAATTACGTCAAAATCGGTTAAACGGATGGGCCATGAAAACATAGTATACAGGCAGATAGACACACTTTTGTATTTATAATATTAATAAGTACCTACCTATATTATGGTTAGTTATAAGGGTTGAGTAGACCGTTTTCCATAATTTAAGCCAGAGGGTATGATATTCAACAAAAGATCGTCACGCCATTTCAATGTCTTTAAGAACAATGCAATGTAATAAAAATTATGAATTTATTAGAGACCTCTAACCTGACCCCAGCTTCACTCAGGTATAATTTTCAAAAGTTCTTAGTTAGAAATTATTGTCATCTAGCTTTCAAAGACGCAGCCACTGAAATAGGTGTAGGGGTGGCACTTTCCAAATCAATGTAAATAGGCATATTACCTAATAAAAGTACAGTACGCTATCAGTGAAAAAAAAATCAAAATCAAATCATTCGTTCTGGAGATTACCCCTACTCAAAACTTACAAACCGTACCTCTTTATAATAATAAAATAAATAAATAAAAAATATAAATAATTTCAACTTACAATGTATTCCAAGATTCCAACATCACAAAAAACGTTTTGACGAGTTTAATCCTACCATATCTCACGGGTCAGCCAATTTATTGGTATTCATTTATTTACAAAATCCTGGTCAAATACAAAAAGGTTGCCTTAATCCTGAAAAGATTGCTGTTATAAGAAATGCTAATGTTGATGTTTTATTATATCAAGGTAGCACGCACTGCGCTGCCAATTTCCTAAAATTGGCATTAAAAGCCTGCAATAAAAGACGAACAATCGTGTCTTGACGGTCTTGACGTGATTAAAATAAATAAGAACTTGATTATTTTTGTATTTTGCCTATCCAGGAGCCAATAAATTTTGATTTTCGTTAGTAAGAATCTACTAGATTAAGCTTGTGACTTCGTTACGTGGATTTAAATTCCGTGGGAACTCTTTGATTTTCCGGGTCCAGCCTGGGAAATCAAAAAGTTCCCACGGAATTAGAGTAGGCTAAGTATATCCGTTTCCGAGATGCAAGCTATTGTTGTACAGGTACTAATTAGATAATCTTGCTCAAGTTCATCAAGTTGATGCCCGCAACTTTGTCCATTCTAACGGCCATAAAGATAACTAGCATCCCTGAGAAGGACATAGGCTACTTTATGTTTCGAAAAATCAAAGACTTTTCACGAGATATTCAAAACCCTAAATCAACATTGAAGAAGTTGTGGGCATCATCCTTTTGATTCAGCAATAGCTTGCTTCCCAGACATAAGTAGGATAAGCAGGTACCTACTTTTAATTCAGAAAAATCAAAGAGGTTCCACAGGATTTAAAAAAACTGAAACTTATACAGACGCAGTCGTGGGCATCATCTAGCTTTCAATAAACAAGGCTTACTGGACTAAAGAAATGTGAAATAAGCAAACACTGTGAACCCAACGACAGCCACATGATATAGGCGTAATGGCGAAAAGAAAACCATTTGCGAGCGTGTGCTAAACGGCGTCAACAGATTTTGTTAAAAGAAGCACAAATACTCCTATCCGACCGCTCGTTATCCGCTGACGTTACAAAAACTCGCAAGAAAATATATATTAAAAACGCCGGCGCGGTCGTCGCCCTACACGAACGCGTATTTGATAAATAACCCCCAAACAATAAAGGCCTCGACAGACACCAGGCGCGACGGTAGCGACCCGCGACGAAGATACAGCATGCCAGTATCTAGCATACTTAGAAAACGGCAAGGGTGCTCACAATATTTGGACCACGTGATAATCATGGTGTAATCATCATCATCATGGATAAGTGATAGTGTAGATGACTTGTAGATGACCATTATGACCTTAAACTTCAACCGCCACATAACACGTTGAAATGAAAATCATTTGCGCTAAACATCAGTTTTTTTACTGTCTCTTTTTTTGGGCGCCTATACGAAACTTTTCAGAAAGATTTTCTGTCAAAATCTCGTTTATCTGATATCATGGTTCAAGTTCAAATCCTCTGAGCTTCCTTACCATAGTGTAATCTATTCACAGACCAGGAATTTATTATAAACATAATATTGTTCTCTCTATCTTCACTCGATCTTCAAGACACAGTTTAGAGTTTAGACTGAGGCTCCTTTGAGCGTAACAAAACGATTGGTGGCGTAGCATGCCTCAGATCTGCCTGCTGCTTTTGGTAGATATAATGCTTACAAAGTAAGTCTCACTGCCGTGCGTGGCAATTAGGTATGTGGGACTGCTACAGCGTGCCACCTAAGCGCACTACGCAGTGTGAACTTCCGTCGTAAAGTTTTTCAACTTCTAGAAGTCGCGTTTGACACGACTTTTGTCTGACCGCTCCTTTAAGAACCCCCAAACAATAAATCAGTGATACGCGAGGTCCCCGAATACGAGCCGGGTTATAATTCTGCCGTGCCTACTGACCGAGTGCTGGGTGTCGCGACAGGAAACATTGTAGGCGTTTTGAAAACTTTATGTGCACTTTTGTTCGAAGGTAGGTAAGATTGATTTCTTTGTTCGGCGAGGATTTTATAGATAAGGAAGAACCTTCGGATCCAGGCTAGAGAAAAGTTATTCTATCAAACTAAGTTTAATATTATAAGCGGTCTGGCCGCAAGATGGCAATTGGCGTGCGGCGCAAGAGCCGAAAGACGCGTATTTTGTGTACTGCGTGCAGATATATTATTTCAACAGCAAGCCATGTCATGAAAGTGTGAGAGTAGACGTCACGTTAGCGTCGACCTAGCTGAATTGTCAGCATTTCTTTGATTCGCCCGATGCGGCCGTATCTTAAAATCCATTGCATTCGGCTCTTACTGTTCATGTTCTGGCACAGCTTATGGGTCGTTTTGATATACAAGCCAATCTCCTTTTGTTAGAGTTAGTTGGCGTTCATTTTGTTAGTATACTGAAATATTTGTACCTATCTATCTATTTCAAAATTATTTACTGTCGTATTATTTTTCGTTTATTTCCTTGTATATCTAAATATATTTTATGATAACCATAAATCTAAATTTGTGAGAAAAATGGATAATTTTCATGAAGTCAAGGGTCATAAATAATTTTCGTGAAAATTTATCGCCCGTTTGTTGTTTTTATAAGAAGAAAACTCCCCGACCCCAAAGATTGTAAGCCCCAAGAATAGGGCAACCAAATATTTCATTTGTAGGAAACAGGATTAATTTGTCCAATTATATAAAAAGAAAAGCTCATTACAGTTGAAACTACTAGACGGATCGGACTGTTTAGTATGCAGATAGCTATTAAGACGTAGATAAGATTTTTGAAAATTCAACTCCTAAGCGAGAAAAGTAGGTGTCAAAGCTTCAACTTAAACACATACACTGCATTAAGGTCTCTCATATATTTTTCTATAAAACACGGTATTATGCGTGCCGTTTTCAGCAAGTCGCTCAAGATCATCATGGTGCAAGGTCAGAAAAGGGACCGCAAAGTCCTAAAAAATTTAAATCCTTGCACACCCTACCCCTAGCCATGTAATAGTTGTTATCAAACAACATTATATCTGACGAATAGCATTAGTTGTAGCTTAGCTGTTTTGATCATGCTCTTATGGATGAGGTTCGATAGCCGAGTTGTTCAATGATTACGTGGATGCCCGTCAACTGATTAAAACTAACTTATGACTGTGTGTTTTCGTACTGAGTACCATCTATGTATCTTGGAGATAACTATTTCTAAAAGTTTGAAAAGGATAAAATAATGTATTTTTATAAATAAGAAAATTGCTAAATAAATTCTATTTCATTGGTAGCTCTTTAGCTAAGTAGCTAAGTATCTATTTTCAAATAAACCAACGTTTATACTGAGTAATATTATTCACACTAATCACACTTTACACTAATATTATAAAGGCGAAAGTTTGTGTGTATGTAGGTAAGTGTGTATGTGTGTGTGTATGTTTGTTACTCCTTCACGCAAAAACTACTGGACGGATTTGCCTAAAATTTAGAATGGTGATAGACTATACCCTGGATTAGCACATAGGCTACTTTTTATCCCGGAAAATCATAAAGTTCCCACGGGATTTTTAAAAAACTTACATCCACGCGAACGAAGTCGCCGGCATCAGCTAGTTATTTCTAATCTACATTCTACACTAATGTTATAAAGAAGTAAACTGTGCGTTTAGATGCATAATCTCCGAAATTAATGATCTGATTCGGAGCATTATTTCACCAATAGATATCTGCTTTATCGCCGAGATAGTTATAGGCCAACTATAAATTATATCACGCGGATAAAGTCGCCAGCAAAACCTTGTTAAACATAATCACCTATTTAGAACAGGAAAACATGCAGTAATGACATAATACTTATAAAAGGGAAATACTCGTAAAAGTCTGTCGCATAATGTAGGTAAAGGTTTGCAATCCTCTTATCATACAGCATACAAACATCACACAGTACCAGTGGCGGTTGGGTGGTAAATAGATGTACTTACCTACTACTCAGAAAAGGCAGTTTCGGGAAAACTTTTTGTGAAAAAAAATAGTATATAGGTAAAGTAAGTAGGCATCTACAGTAGATTTTCATTTGCAAAGAGGCATAATGACGAACATTCCATAAATGTTATTTAAAAAAAATGAAAATTCCTACCCTCTTGATTCATCATGATCAACCAATCGCTGGCTCACTATATAGAGCACAGGTCAGGATCTAAAGTAAGAAGGATTTTGGCCATTGTCTGCCACGCTGGCCAAGTGCGGATTGGCAGACTTCACACACCTTTGAGAACATTATGGAGAACAGTAACTCTCAGGCATGTAGATTTCCTCACAATGTTTTCCTTGACCGTTAAAGAAAGTGATATTTAATTACTTAAAACGCACATAACTCCGAGGTGCGTGCCCACCAACGTGCGATTAGGAGGTGGACATCCTGACCACTAGGCTATCAAAGCTTCCTCACGATAACACTTTCGTTCCCTGGAAAAGGCGTACAAAATTAATATAATTTTAGAAAAACCTAAGTTAAGAAAAACGCCCGAGATTCAAACCATCAACCCTTGTTTGAAAATATACTGCCATCTACTGATTGAGCTCTGTATTAGAAAGGAAAAGAAAGGTATGAGAACCACTTGATAAAATTTTCCTTTTTCGCGTGTTTGCGTAGTGGTTGGAAAAAGAATGGATAGGTGGCGCTCTCAACTTTTCTTTATACGTATTTAGTATTTTCCACACACGTAGTGTTTCCCGCGTATTCTCCAATATTCAGATTATTGCATATTTTATAATTTTTAACTTATTTATATTATTATTATTTTTATTTTATAAACTTCAAGGAAATTTCTTAATAATTTCTCAATTATAATGGCACGATACCCAGGGAGACGCAGGTTTGAATCCTGCTTGTTTCGCAATTTTTGATTTTATGTATTCAAAAAGTGTGATTGAACAGTTGAAAAGAGCAACCGCCGAGTTTCTTGCTGGTTCTTCTCGGTAGGAACGGCATTCCGAACCAGTGGTAAATAATTGAGGATTCAAAAAGCACTTGTAAAAGTCTACTTGAATAAAAATCTATTCTATTCTATAGAGTATACTTTGATTTACTTTCTACGTTGTACAGATTCCAATAAAATATTTATAGACTAGGTACCTATTAATATTTAATAGTCAGATTTTCAACTTTACTACGGCAAGAAGATTATTATGACCAGCAATGATTTACCTAATAATGTATCTATTTAAAATCAATATCGTTTTACAAACTCCAATAAAAATGATAAAGGAGCTCAAATGACAGGCATTTATTTTCAAATGGTCTTTATGAGACATCTATTTATAGATAAGAAAATATATTGATACAATTTCGGAAACTTAAGTGTTTTCTAAAAGCTGCACTTAAGTAGCTGTTCGTCGGCTTCTGTATCGCTGTAAAATATACGTCTACAGTGAGATTTTGCAAAGGTATTCAAAAGCGCTGGACGTAGTTAATTTAAAACAGGTGTAAATAAAAAATAAAAATATAGGAAATAGATAAAGTTACCTGTTTTTTACCACTACCCATATCATCATAAATGCGAAAGTGTGATATTTGTTAGTTTGTCTTTCAATCACGTCGCAATGCAGCAACTGAATACTTAAAAAGAGCAACCACCGAGTTTCTTGCTGGTTCTTCTCGGTAGGAACGGCATTCTGAACCAGTTGTAAATTATTTGACGATTCAAAAGCACTTGTAAAAGTCTATTTGAATAAAAATCTATTCTATTCTACTCTATTCAACGGATCGACGTGATATTCTGCATGCACTGGGTATATAATTAAAGACTTGACTAAATACCCATGATCCTTACGAAAATTATAATAAGCTACCCGGGCGAAGCTGCGGCGGGTCGCTAGTATTAGATAAAGTTAAGGACATCTGCTTGTTAGTCAGAGGCTAAAGCTAGATAAAGTTTGGTATCTACGAGTTGTCTCACAGCCGTTGCTTGCTAGACTAAACGGGATAAATTATGTGGCTTTTACAGTACGTTGTGTTTAAAAGCAGCAGTTCTAAATGCTTGGGACATCGACGTCGTCTACATACCTCTTTAACGATAAAACATTTACCTAGCTGCACAATTTATTATATTTTCTATTCAAAAGTTAAAGGGCCGGTCGTTTTTTTTGTATTTTATTTACTGAACACCCTGTGATAAAGTTGCAGCTTAAAAATAAAGTTAAGTAAACCTCGTAACATAAAGCTACGAGGTTTATTTTTAGTTTTAGGCAAGTTGGTGCTCGTACGTTGCTGTTGGAAAATATTGTCCAACTCCTAGCTTTAAACCATACTTATTGAACCAACTTATTAGGTTCAAAGGCATCGCTAACGGGTAGATACGTCCACTGCTAACATAGATCTCTTGTAAGCCTATCGAGACTTTTGACTAGCGCGGGCGCTTTTATCCAACGCGACGGCTCCATACGACTCGCTTGAGGACGTCTGCCCACCTAGTAAGGTTCTGCCAACAGCTCCGCTCCGATGCGAGGTTTCTCAAAAATACAAAAGACGTAAAATTTCCCTTACTGCCAGTAATATAAGTTTAAAAAAATCATACAGTCGAATGAGAACCTCCTTCTTTTTTGAAGGCGGTTAAAAGTAGGGATGTTATGGATATATAATTTCGGATCCGGATATGGATATGGATATTGGTAAAAAATAATATCGGTTTCGGTTACGGTTATGGATATTAAATTATTTCGGATTATCCGATAGTTTCGGTTACGGATATTAATTTTTTAAGGAACTGTAAAATGTGAACTGATGAAGGTGTCGCATTCTAGCGGAGTGCACAGTTAATTCGTACGAGTGTAGTATTTAGTTAGACTCCGCCCTATCCGAAACTATCCAAAACTTTTATTACGGATTCAGTTACGGTTACGGATATTTTTTTATTTCGGATATCCGATAGTTTCGGTTACGGATATGGATATCCATAACAACACTAGTTAAAAGACATGACATCATTTTACGTCACATGCGCGATTTACAACACATTATTATTTAACACGCTCGTAACCTCGTAGCACCATCCGCGATATCTGGTGTCAATCTTTGCGCAGCTTTTCAGGCTACATTATTACGAGCGCCTCAATATTGTATTATAATCTTAAAAGGCTCGAGTAGGTACACATAGGTTCAATGCGCTCGTTAAGTACCAGCGAATGTGTAAACATTGTTTCTGCTTATAATGTAGGTTATTCTCAAATGTATTCCAAGTTAAGTAAGCGGCAGCCAAAAGGACTTTGAAGGAAACGAAGATGGGTTTTAAGTAAATTTATTCTAAGATTTTAACCTGACCTAACGTCTGCATCAATGTTAGATACAGACTCTTACATTATGATGACCTAAAGCTAATCTAACCTAACCTAACTGGAAACTGCGTCGAGGTGTGACGACAGAATGCCTCCTTCACATCTCTCACATAGTTTTTATAAGTAAGTACCTTAAGTAATATTAAACCGTAGATCAGTCCCAAATGGTAGAATTCACGCGTGACGACGACGTGATATTATCTTGCTGACGGTGCGCTGGACTCATGACCTAGTGGCATAGCTTTGGCGTCATATTTGATCTAACTTTTTTGGAGTTATGTGCGTTTTAACTGATCGTTATCGTTAAAGGAAAACAATGTTAGGCAACCTGCATGTCTGAGAGTTCGCAATAATGTTCTCAAAGGTATGTGAAATCTTCCAATTCGCACTTGGTGGTGCAGACGTGTTGTACATACCTACTATGGCCTAAGCCCCTCTTTTGTGAGAAGAGATCCATGTAGAAATGGGTCGGCGATATATTAAAATGATGACGATGTCTTAATTTAGAGGCACATCTATTTGCATGTATTTATGTTTCATTACAGCTGTATTGTGGAAACTAATATTTAAAGACATTCAATATGGCTACATATTATCACGTCTTATGATTATAATAACAAAAGGCTCATTAGTAGCAATAGTAAGTTTAGAGGTCTATTTTCGTAAAACATTCGCGATATGTGCTTCGTTTCAATTTTCACGCGCTACCTACGACTGTTTCAATTTGTTGGCTATTTGGGTTTATTTATCTTTGATTTGAGTAGAATCTCGTAGAATTATTGTTAACAGACAATCATTTTTATTTAGACTAGATTTTGCCCGTTATAAAAGTATAAAGTGTATAGCCATAGCACTCGGGGTAATAATATAGCTAAGTACTACTGCAGGTATCTATCAATGAAAGAATTTTCAAAATCAGATTAATTATTGTGATGATGCAGCCTTAGATGGAGTGCGCTTGCCTATAGAAGATGCTTAATCACTTTTGACTTAAAGGTATTCATATTAAAGTGGAGAAGAAAACTGATGTCGGAAGGTCGTTCCATATCCAAGTTGTTCGGATAAGAAACGAGCAAGCATATCGCTTCGTACCTATGTACGGATGCAGACCTTGGCGATGCCTTGCGGTATGATGGTAGAAAGGTGAAGGAAGAACCTGGTCAAAAAGTTCTTGTGCACACTCTCCGAAATATATCCTGTAGAATACCGATAGACAAGAGTGAGTTTCGGAGATCACTTTCTACGTGCAAACTATCAAATACTTCTTTATTAATTTGCCACAAGTGATGCATTTTTAACCCCCGACCCAAAAAGAGGGGTGTTATGAGTTTGGCGTGTGTATCTGTGTGTCTGTGTATCTGTGTATCTGTCTGTGGCATCGTAGCTTCTAAACTAATGAACCAATTTTAATTTGGTTTTTTTGTTTGTAATATCGAGAGTGTTCTTAGCTATAAACCAAGAAAATCGGTTCAGCTGTTTGAAAGTTATCAGCTCTTTTCTAGTTATTACTGTAACCTTCACTTGTCGGGGGTGTCATTACTATGAACAGGTATAAATTAAAAATTTATAACACCCATTGTCCATGCATATTTCCAGTAGGAAATGCGCATTTCTATTCAAATTCGAATTTCGAATCCAGTTAAAAATTGACCGTGTGTAGCTCGGCAGTAATGTATGATTAGCATAAAGCCATAATAATGCCTCTACCACGTAGCGCGTCCCATTTCGGGTCGCATCATTACTTCCAATCATAAATAAATGAAGTCATTGTACGCCCCGGTTTCGCGTGGAATTTTTGAAAATAGGTGAGGGAATGGTGTTTGATAATAATACTGAAATACGTTTCTTTATTTTTAATCGAAAGCCCAAATATCCATTTTCATGGATATAACTTAAAAAATAGTGACTAACCCCAATGGTCTAGGCTGTGCGTTGATAGACCAGTCAGTCAGTCAGGCCAAGTTTTTTATACATGTTTGTACCCATGCATAGATACGAGTAAATGCTTAAGCCAAAAACCGCAGAACCAATAAAATCGAATGGAACTACAAATATATGTAGATTGAATTTATATCTGATATTTGCCGTATCACGCACCATTAACGGGATTAGAGCTGTAGGTTAATTGCGCGGTGGATCATCCATCAACGCAGACCAGTCATTGGATCCTATAGATTATACGAAACGCTCAATCGCTAAAAAGAGTTGGATATCTCTTTTCTCCACGCCACCGCTTCGATGATATTCGGGAATTCAATTTGATATTTCGGTAATAGCTTGGCCGTGGCCCGTGACAGTTCAGAGTACAGTATATAGTCGACTTCATCCGCGTGGACATAGGTTTTTAAAAAATCCGATTAGAACCTTTTGTTTTCTCGGGATGTGTATGTCTGCGAAAGTCGAAATCTATTCTGCCAGAGTAAAGTTTAGCTTACAAATTGTAAAGCTGAACTTTTACGTAGCCAAAGATAAAAAAAATTAAAAAATGGTGTTTGGGTTTTGGATAGGTATACCTTAACATTATTTCTTTATTAAACTAAAATGGCATCTTAATACTATCCTTTTATGTGTTCCTGCAGAAAAAAGGATAGCACTAGATTTTGTCCTGCTAATTTGAGTTTGTGTACCTACAACATAATTAGCTATAGTAATATTTGCTTATAAATTATACTAATAGGTAGTTTTTTGAAATTTTAGGTACTTCAATTTTAGTCATTATAAATGTATAGGAAACCGGATTGAAAAAAGCTTACCATTATTAGAATTTTAAAATTCAATTACTTAGGGGTATTTGAAAAGCGATGCTTTCGAATAACTTTACCGAAGACTATAAGTACTTAAAATATTTTTGCCAAGATAGGTAAAAAAAAATCGAAATTTGAATAAATCTTTTTGTGAGATAGGTAAAATACCTTAGGTATAATGTGAAATTTATTTTTATCGAAGAAAATGTGCACTTAATCTCATCAGAGGAATCTTGTTTGTAGCGCAGGCGCTACAAGGGTTCCTATCTTTAGTTCCCTATCTAGCTTTATTCCAGTCATTGTCTATGTCTATGTCTATTAATGAGTCACGTAAATGGAAATTTTGTTCCGCACAGAAAAACGGTTAAAGCACATTTAGAAGCGAAATATGGCGAGAACATTCTAATTATCGAGAAACAAAAGCGAAATTGTGTCGTTTGTTTCCGAAACACCGGATTTAAAAAAAAAACAAAAAACAAAAATTGTGTCCTAAATTTTTGACTTTATCGATCGATATCTCGATAACGATGCATGAAACGCTAAAAATGATTCAGGCGTTATTGTAGAGCACAAAGAAAGCTACAAAAAGTGTCCTACAAAAATTTTCGAATCTCATCGGATAGCCGAGTTATTGCCGAAAAACAAATTTTAAGCGTTTTCCAAGATGGCGGCGAAAGCTCCTAGGAAAGCTTGGTCGACAATCTCAAGTTAAGCTTTTCTAGGTGTTGGGATATTTTGAATTTATAGGAAAAATATCAGTAAAAAAGAAAAGCTTGGACGTCCTGTTTGAGATATATATTGAAGTGAGATAAAAAGTCATCGAACGTAAAACAAAAGGATTTTAGAAAAAGAATAAGAATATATTTAAATATAAACAATTTAGTTTACAGCCCTAGGAAAGCTTGGTCGACAATCTCAAGTTAAGCTTTTCTAGGTGTTGGGATATTTTGAATTTATAGGAAAAATATCAGTAAAAAAGAAAAGCTTGGACGTCCTGTTTGAGATATATATTGAAGTGAGATAAAAAGTCATCGAACGTAAAACAAAAGGATTTTAGAAAAAGAATAAGAATAAGAATATATTTAAATATAAACAATTTAGTTTACAGCCAGTTCCAACATCCCCCTTTAAACTAAATTGTCTTACAAAAAAAAAACTTAACATAACATATCAACACACAGCAACAAAAAAATAAAAACTAACTTAAATCTACTCCTATCTGATGATTCTTCAATTGATTCATGCCTACGCGACATAAGTGTCCTAACCGTTAATGCCAGAGCTGATACTTGCTCAGACAGTCAGGGTGCACCTCGTACGCAATATTTTCACTATTCATCTTAGGTGGAATATTAACAGTACCATCAACTATGTACAGTCCACCACAGGGCGAAGCATGAAGGACAGAATCACCAAACATCCTTATTTGAAAAATTAGCAGTAAGTGCTGTGATCGAATCCGTGACTTCATTTGGTTTGGATTTCATTCCTTTGGCCACTTATATCTCCGCTTGCTTGCGACATTTGGAAAGAAAAATATCTAAATATGATTTTCCTTGTTCGCAACAAATATAGCAACACTGGACAATTAACACCACTTTTCCACTTATGATTTTTCCCAAGAGCTTCGTGCTGATAACGTGTTGGGATATTTTGAATTTATAGGAAAAATATCAGTAAAAAAGAAAAGCTTGGACGTCCTGTTTGAGATATATATTGAAGTGAGATAAAAAGTCATCGAACGTAAAACAAAAGGATTTTAGAAAAAGAATAAGAATATATTTAAATATAAACAATTTAGTTTACAGCCAGTTCCAACACTAGGTATCCCCTACAACATATTAAAAAATTAGAAGCGCAAATTCATTTTCTTTTTTGAATATACGTAATGACTGGACAACTTGTTTCTCAGAACTACTTTTTCTATTTTTAAAATCATTGTCTACAATATCAAGCTAAACATCAAAATTAATTTAAGTAGTTTCGAACAAACTTGTATCTATAATACGAAGAACAATATTATGTCCGAAGTCATTTTTGATAAGAGTTATAAAACTTAAACTCTCTTATGTTATTTTTAGCCAATTCTTGTCGACGGTTAAAAGGTTTTTATTTTCTCTTCGACGTACTACAATCTTGTATAAATGAAACAAAAGGACGCTTAACTAGATATTAAGTTTTTGAGTAGGTAGGTACTCACTCTAGCTTCTTCACTAAACATTAAGTACCTATACCGGTTAAGTTTGGCTTCAGGCCAAAGTGTGTATTATCCAGAGTGTTCTTAGCTAGGTATATTACTACATATTTTTTAGCTTTAAGTATATATTATAGTTTTAGTTCAGTAGAGCTTTAGTACATTCTTATCTATCTATAAAAAAATCCTACTTGAAAAAATCCTAATGTTACTTATTTGTCACCTGATGTTAAGTGATAACCGCCGCCCATGAATATTTGCAGCACCAGAGGAACCGCCAATGCTTTGCCAGCTTTTCAAAAATTTGACGAATAATGCAGCCGAACCAGAGTGGTAGATTCATTTGACGACTTGAAAGTACTTTTTAAAAGTTGATTTCATAATATTATTTAAGCACCCATTACATGGTATTTGGATAAAAAACTGTCATCTTTTTGAAAAGAAATTGAAAATTATGATAGAATAATATTTATTCCCTTAAGCCATTTTGAAGGTAAATAATATATTTGCGGGCGATCAACGATATATCCCTTAAGCCCACTATAAATAATCACTCAAAACCGCTCGTTAGACTCAAACATAACCCACGTCTGTTCCCTGTCCATTCAGCATCATTTATGTGCTTATCCTTGAAGATAATATATGGTAGCTTAAAATATTAAGCTGCTGTTTGACTTTCAGGAATAAATTCTTTGCCCTGGTCGTGGTCATAAACATCTTAGCATCAATCAAATAAGAATTATTAATAATAATTAGTTGATAAGAGCCTTAACAGCTTTATAATGAAGGCCTTAAATTAAATTCCTCGTAGATTAAGTCATAATTTATAAATTATAGACCACAGTCCACTCTTAGCTCAAGTTCCCGTTTATAAGAGAACTTTACATAGGTACTTACTATGATGTACAAATTATTTGTTATAAGAATTGCATTAAGTATGCTTTGGAAGCTGTAAGAGTACCTACGAAATAACAGAGTGAAATTCTCATGAGTATCGTAACACTAAATAAAAATAAAAATAACGTGTTACATTGCAGTCTCTCGTAATTGCTTTACATGTTTAAAATTTATAGCTTCAAACCTTTTGGCGTGCAGGGAGCTATACTTTTGACTATGAGACATAATTAACTTAGGATTTGAGGGCACGGCCAGTTCAAATTTTTACTTTTTTTTGTATTAAATAGGTACCTATTTGTTACAAACTAATCATGAAATTAAGTGGGCAAAGGCGAAACTTATCTCTAACAGAAATTTCTACCTGCTTCCTTCGAAAGTGATCAAGGTAAAATTATTGTAAGGGTCTACGATTCTGGTTTTATGGCTGTATTCTTTGTAGTATGATTGTAATAATATAATCGCTTCAATAAAGGATAATCGTGTCAAAACAACATACCTACTATAAATGTGTCTTATACCTACTAGTAATGAAGAGCTTGAGCTGTTTTTAACCCCCAACCCAAAAAGAGGGGTGTTATAAGTTTGACGTGTGTATCTGTGTGTCTGTGTATCTGTGTATCTGTGTATCTGTGTATCTGTGTATCTGTCTGTGGCATCGTAGCGCCTAAACGAATGAACCGATTTTAATTTAGTTTTTTTTGTTTGAAAGGTGGCTTGATCGAGAGTGTTCTTAGCTATAATCTAAAAAAATTGGTTCAGCCGTTTAAGAGTTATCAGCTCTTTTCTAGTTTTCTTGTAGAAAAGAAGGTTAGATAACCGTTAGGTTCATAATATTATGTCAATTGACAAATGTCAAGCTGTCAAGATGGACGTTGCCTAAATACATAATTATTTATTTGAAAATGATGTTTTGGAAAACTCAAATACTTTGGATCGTCGGGGGTGTTATAAATTTTTAATTTACACTTGTATTATCATTGTAAAAGTGCCGATCCCCTGTCTTTTACGACAAATTCCAGTTCTGCGGCAGAAATTACGATTTCCGAAAGTGTTTATACGGAATTCACCGTAAAATGATATTTTATGAAGAGTGTTTATAGCTATCCATATCGATCGATATATTGGATGTAATCAAAAGTTGTGAATTGTTGGAATATTTAGGTTTCTAAGGCATTTCTAAATATTTTACGATTATGTTTACGATTTAGATAGAGTTCCTGTACGATGCCGTGTAGAATTCGTTTAGGGTTATCGGTTTAACAATCTGCTACATCCCTTTTAATTTAGCCTGTGCCCACCTACGACTGCATCGTCACTTACTATCAGGTGAGTAGGTATACAAAAAAAAATGATGGCGGCTTAAAACACCTTCAGCGGTCTACGTCTTGGTGACCTACAATTTATTCACTTAAGCACAAGGATATTTTGTCTATAAAGTTAACTTTAGCGAGGCAAGGGGTAAATAAATAAAATAAGTCTGGAGTTTCTAATAGGTAGGTATCTAACTTTTATGGTATGTACCTATGGACCTTTATATATTAATTCAACCCAAGATATATGCTTAGCATACGACCGTCTCTAATGTAAATGGTTTCGACGTTTTGTTCTCCAGGAAGTCATGAATTCAGTCTTGGACTATTAAGCTTATTTCATTCAGTTCAGGATATTTAATGACCTAAAACCATCCTGACATTTTTCAACTATGTAAAGGGGTGATAATTAATTAAAAAATATGAAAGTGGAAAAATTGACAATTTTTTTTATTCATTATAGGCAAGATAGCTAGAAGATGCTCTCACTCTTGACTTGAAGGTGCCCATATTAAAATTGGAGAGGAAAACTGATGCCGTAGGGCGATCGTTGTACTAGCGGTTCGAATTAGAAACGGGGAGGCAAATCGCTCCGTGCATGTCCGTACGAGTGCAGACCTTGGTCTTGTCTTGCGTAGTTCGGTAGTAAAAAGTACAAAATATACATTTCACCCTTACAAGTGAATTCAGATCTCATTTCAATTTAAAAAATCTTGTATTAGACTTGTTGCTGGTCCTGGTCCAAGTTGAATTAGTTTTCCCACAGAACTAAGATATTTCCACGACATAAATAAAACTTTGTCCGTCTCCAGAAAGCAAGCCATCAGCCTGTTATTTCTGAACTTTCTCAGTCTACCGTCAACAGAAGCTTTTATGTCAATATGTTTTTTTTTTTGTCAAGTTTGTAGTTATTTGGAACAAGTTAGTTAAACTATACAAGTATGGACCCCATCTGTGCCGGCGCTCGCCGACATACGCACGGCACCCCCTTAGAGCAACTTTAAAACACTCCAAAAAGGCAGAGCACGCCAACACCAACACAGACGAAGTCCTGTCAATATGTTTCTGCATCACGAATATTTCTTCAAGTTGTAGGTACCTACTTGTCTGTTGCATTCCAAGTGATTTAGATTGGAATTTAGGTCAAAAGACTCATAAAGATTAAGATAAAAAAGCAATCCGTTCCTTTCATCAAACCTAATAATGTCACATACAGATAGACACGGTTTCGCACATCTAAGTATGGATGATGTATCCGAAAAGAATAATGTCACGTTTTTAATATTGGCTCAAAAGCTTTATATTGAACGCTATTTGATTTATATCTCCAATGTAATTCTCAATATATTTTCAATGATAAAAAATGTCTGAAACTTTAATCGTCAGTTGCCGGGGCGTCCTGTGTGTGAAGTATTGAAGAGGGTCGTTTTTTAATTTGAAATATGGCTAACTTATTTTCTTAACAGTTTTTTTTTTTTTGTATAAGAACAAAAGACTTGCCACAAAAATACCTATCTCAGTTTTTTTACATAGTACTAAGTAAGTAAATAGTTGTTTTTCATTTCACGTATTTTCTAAAAACCTTCCAACCCACAATCAAAACAATCCTGAAAATGTATTATTATAGTGAAAAAATTATCCAGTAACAGGACTACGGTAAAATGACTTTTGCAAAATAAATATCCAGGAAATACCCACGATATTTCTTAAATAAATACCTATCCAAGAAATACTTATCTAAAATATTTCTTTTGTGATGTGATATTATGTTATTTTAGTGTAATCGCCCATCTGGTAAGTACTTTTAATCGGATTGTACTATTATTATAGATATCTCCACATGGGATGAGGTTAAAGTAAATGCAGAAATAGGCCTAAGTAAAATAATTTCGTGGTTAGAACATAGTCTTCTTTCTCTTAATACCAACAAAACCAAGTATCTTTGCTTCAGCAAAACCAAAAGTGGACGACCGCCAAATGATTTTAGAATAAGAGCGCATTGTTACCCGTGCAATCAAGATGATGGATTTATGTGTAACTGTGATTCCTTAACGCCAGCGAATACAGTTAAATACCTTGGCGTTACAATAGATGATAATATGACTTGGGTTCCACACATAGCTAACACTAGTATGCGTATTAGAAGACTTATTTACATTTTTAAAACCCTACGCGCAGTATGTAGTACGGATATGTTAATCAAGCTTTATAAATCCCTTGGCGAATGTGTCCTCAGCTACTGCATCTGTGCCTGGGGTGGAGCTGCTAAAACGCATAATCTTGAGGTTGAGCGGGCTCAACGCGCCTTGCTCAAAGTCATTAAGTTTTATCCGTTTATCTTTCCCACTACAAGATTATATGAAGATTGCGATGTACTCTCGGTAAGAAAACTCTTTATCTACCAGACTCTGCGCAGATATCACAGTGAAGCGGTTCCACTCCTACCTGCGAGTACAAGGAGAATCGACAGATGCCCTGTACCTGCAGTCAAGAGTAGTTTAGCGCGTAGACAGTACGACTTTCTTGCACCCTTCTTATATAACCTACTAAAAAAAAGAACATTGAAAGATATGACGAATAGAGACTTAAAAAGCTATGTCAAAACATGGCTGAAGAAATACGACTATGAGAATGTCGAGAAATTATTCTGCAAAAAGGATTAACAAATTAAATAAATGTAATTATTATAATTTATATTTCTTTTCACGCGCAAACGCACTCAAACTCGCACACACACACACACACACACACACACATTACACATACAAACACACACACACACACACACACACTACACAAATCTCTTAGAATTGTAACTATCTATCTTTAAATATTAAGTATACCTTTAATTACGTGTTTTCAATTTAAACTTAATTTAATTATTATAAGTGGTTATATTATATTGTGCTGTACACTATATTATGGGAAGACACTGCCTCCTGAAACACAGTTTTCACTTCATCAGGAGGCAGGGCCTCACACCAAAGTCTGTAAATAATGTTCTGTTCAGATAATAAAGATTTATTTATTTATTTATCTAAGTTTTGAACTGATTTTGTTTTTCAAAAAATTTGGTCGGTACGTTCAATTCAAATAACCAAATTGATTTAGAAGTCCCTTTAGCAAAATGGTGAGAAGTTTTCTAAATCTGAGTGGTCTGGCTCCCAGAGAACCAATTGCAAGTTATTCTTTCAAAAGGAGGCACACAATATTAATTATTGGTTCCTACTTCCTTTCCTATTTTTCTGTATGTAAGTAAGAATATTTTGTTATTTCGCTTAGACATAATAAATGTGCGTCCGTGCTAACCCAAAGGTAACATGTTATTAGCAATAAGATCAATTTCCCTATTTTATCTTCTTGTTTTTAGCTCCATGAGGTAGTTATCAACGGAAAAACAAACGGCATATTTACTTTAATAGGTATAATAAACAGTTTATATTTATTGTCTCAGCAGGGTACATGCTTGTGGTGCATGCAAATTTTGTTTGCAGCTGTTGTGTTTATGACAATAAAATGAATTTAACAGGGCTCTCTCCGTCACTCGTTTCATACAATCGTAGTTCCAATTTCATTTGAATATTAAGCAACCAAAGTCCATGAAATTTTGCAGACATATTCTAGAAACTAATATCTCATGGACTTTGGTTGCTTAATATTCAAATGAAATTGGAACTACGATTGTATGAAACGAGTGACGGAGAGAGCAGCTACATTTACAATGTTCCTACTTTAGCATAAACCCGCGATCATATTGTTTGCATAAATGAAGTATTCTAACGTAGTGGGCAGAC
The DNA here is from genome assembly GCF_905333055.1 of Maniola jurtina. Lineage (NCBI taxonomy): Eukaryota > Metazoa > Arthropoda > Insecta > Lepidoptera > Nymphalidae > Maniola > Maniola jurtina. The sequence goes on along the minus strand of NC_060040.1, from coordinate 8,157,335 downwards.
AATACTTCTTTACACAGTAGCTACTAAAACACGTACACTCATTTTTTTTTTCTCTCTCGTCTGGCTTTACAAAGATAAGCCAATGTCAAGTTTGTAGTTATTTACAAGTTAGGGAAACTATATGAGTATGGACTTCGCCTGTGCCGTTGCTCGCCAAAACACGCGCGGCACCCCTTTAGAGCGCTTCCCAATCAGTGGACACCCACCAAAAACACCAGTAAAACACAAAACCCGGCCACTTTTAACAAAAAAAAAACACCCCAAAAAGACAGAGCACGCGCGCCAGCAAACACCAACAACACAGACGAAGTCCACTCATTTGTTTCGACACTCAAATACGTTGTTGGTGAGAAGCAAAATCTTGTACTGAGGGTACTGCTATGCAGCAATAGAAATGTGCGAAAATTTCAACTCTACCTCTTCCAGACAGATGGACGGTCAGCTGAGGTACTAGGGTCCCGTTTGCACCCTTTGGCAACAGAACCCTAAAAAACACTTTCGCATTCATAATATAGGTAGTGGTCTATTAACAATAATGAACATTCTCTTGAATGGGATCTATATTTGCCGCATCACGAGCCATTACGCAGTATTAGAGCGAGGGTTAATCGGGACTGGATCATCCATCAATGTAGACCAGTCTTCAGTGGCACAGATTATACGGAGCGCTCGACGGATACTAAACGATGGATACCTCTTTCTTTGCCTCAATGATAGGCAGAAATTGAAATGTTATTTGCTGTGTGATGTTATTATTTATTGATACAATTGACTCAATAAATCGGGTTTGGCAATTGGGTAAATAATTGAGTATATAAAAGCCTTAATAACTCAACGGTTAAACTCAAAGCTTCGTAGGTTCAAAGTTTTAACCAATCCTAGTAAAAAGAGGGTAATAAGACCTACTACTAATTAAAATCACTACCCATACTATAAAATGCGAAATCGTGTTTTTTATTTGTTGGTTTGTTTTTCAATCAAACAGAAACGGAGAACGTATCTTACACAGAGTAAGGAAATGACGTATTTTTGCATCGATACAGTTAAAGGCATGCAGAGTGACATAGGCTACTTTTTATGATAATCAAAGAGTTCCTACGGGATTTTTATAATCTATATTTACGCAGTTGAATATGAAACAAATAAATTTTGATTTGATTTGATTTATTCGCGCCACGTCCCTCAACTTTTATACACGCCGAGCCCTATGGGAAACAGGAATAGAAGGCATGCCTTTTTGAATAAAAACATCGTTTTATAAATAATGCTACGTTTATTTTTGCGTGGGAAATGGGACGTGTCGCGCTTCAATCTTTTTACTAAATAAACAGTGAAAACTGAACAACCGGATACTCTGTCCTATTTTATACATACATACTACATAATAGATACAGTATATTATAAACACACAGTCAGTACTGCCAGGAACTGTTATCATTGTGTATTCTGATATCCGTATGCCATTTATTTGGAGTCGATTTTACTTTACAAAAGTGCAGGGTGAAATAACAATCCCGTATGGAACTCAAATATATTTTTTCAGCGATGGTTTTTATTATGATTGCACTTGATATGAGAGATGATTCACGGTACACCACCCGGGGCATGCCACGAGCGATTTATTAACTCGCTTCCTTGTCGGTCTGTTTATTCGATACAAACACAATCGATTCTAAGGTAACTTCCCGATGATGAGTAGATAAAATTTATATGCATCAAAGGAAAAGCTGACTGACTGACTGATCTATCCACGCACAGCTCAAACTACTGGATGGATTGGGCTGAAAGGATACATAGGTAATATACGTCAAGAAAGGATTTTTGAAAATTAACGTCTAATCCCAATTGAATGGGGTTAAAATCGTCTAAAGCCAAACGGCATTGTGAATGCCGTTGTTCGTTGATCGTGGCTACATCTACGTTTAACGGAAAACACCGTTGAACATTGCGTTGTTGGACGCTAATGTGGCCGGGACATAATAACTATACTTTGAACTTGTTTGTAAATTGTACCTACTACAAGCAAGCTTTGTACTAAAAGATCAGCCGGATAGTTATTCTATAATCCTTGAATACAAATACCTACCCTACAATGTTCTACAGAATAATAGGTTGGGATAGACCGTGCTTAGACACTTGCTATTTGAAACAGGTGTTAGTGCAATATTCCGGAACTAGGTGGGTACTATGCCATCCCCATAATACGATATTAGGTACCTATCTTGTTCAGGATTCATATCGAGTGGCTGCAACCATGCAGATTGCAGAGCGCACTTTCCTTAGGTAGAAGTAGTAATTTACGTCTCTGATATTCTTGCTATGCAAATATTTTAAAAGATTAGATTGAAAATCTTTTAAATATAATCTTTGATTTTTATCTTTGGATACTCCGTTGGTACCCGGTTTTCAAGCGTACATACAGCTTTTCATTTAGCTTTTAAGCACTCCAGAACTTTTAATCATTACTAAAACATTTTTTCACCCAGCTTTTCAAACTAAAATGCATATTGCCTGTAAAATTCCAAGTGCAAAGGCCAGTCGATGCCAAAACTGGTGTACCAATTTAATCAAGCTAAAACAGCACACGTCCCAGCTCCCTTTATTGCACAACGTTCCAATCTGTGTGAAGTAAAGACTGGTGATTGTGGTTCGATACAAAGATAAAATTAATACAAACACATGCAATTTTTCGATATAGAACTTAGAATATTTTAGAATTAGAATACATATTTTTTCCCCCTGTTATATTTTTCGATTATATTTCTTGATTTTGATTTTAAATTACTATTTGATAAGTGGGCAGTATAATTTATTTATAGAATAAAAGTAATCAAAGAAACTGTAACTCCAATTCCACCTAGCACTAGGTAGAATTGGAGCTAGACATAATATTATTCTACTCAAAGCTAAAGTTCAAACAACACCTGGTTGTTAAAAGCATGAAATAAAACCACACAAAAACATGTAAGCTCGATAATATCTATGTAATGAAAGTCAGCAAAATACAGTTTTATTTTTTATTTTTGCTTGCCTTTATGCATACTAATATTATTTATAAAAGTCAAAGTAATGTTGTCTGTCTGCTAGTTTTTTACGGTCCATCCGTTTAAATGTACGGAGACAGCTCGCATCCTAGGGAGGGCCCCATAGGATTTTTGTCCCGGAAAATCAAAGAGTTACCCACGGAATTTTCAAAAACTAAATCCACATTATTATGAAGTCGCGCGGATCATTAAATTTGTACAGAAATAGCTTGTATCCGGACATAGATATAGGCAACTTTCTATTGTGTAGAATCGAAGATTATAAAAACAAATCGGGATAAAAACCTAAATCTATCCTATATCCTAGTGGTAATCTAAAAGTATAATATTTATTTACATCTTCCATCATCAAAGTCTTCAATCATTATTCTTACAAAATAATTCTGAAACGTTACGAACCTATTGTGTAGAAAGTTTCGGGTTTGCAAACAACAATAAGGTTTTGTTAGTACACCCTGAAGTTGTGAATTCTATAGCGTCCATGCTTCCAATTCAAGCTTTCCTTGGTTTTACAATTAAGTATAATTAATTTAATTACTTACATTTATAGTGGATTACTTGAGATGTTAAATGGAGCACACAAACAGACACACTTTCAAATTTAGAAAAGTAAAATAAATGTTAAGAAAGTAAAAAAGTATTAAAATTTAAGTGTGATATATAATTTCTCTGATACCCTTATGGTAATCACAGTTTAGTTTAAAAAAAATAGAATGAAACTCAACTCCACAGAGGTTGACAAAAGTTAAACTTCAGCGGTAAAGGATATCTCAGCCGGGGACATATAAAATTTTGTTAATTTGTAAAAACATGTCTCCGCCTGCGAAACTCTTCAGCACTGAAGTTTAAACATTTTTGGTAAGGCCGTGAAAGGGTAACAGACAGACAATCTGGTCTAGAAACCTTAGATTTTGCATGTAGGCTTTCTCTAATACCTCCCTACTAAGACCTCTCTAAGACCTCTACCTACTGAAGGAATTTACAGAAATTACATCCACACGAAGCCGGGGCATATAATCTAGTAATATTTAATACAGGTATATAAAAAGGTAATATTACCCGCCTTAGGTAACACGGCATCAGATTGTATTGAAATGAAACATAATACGGTATGAAAATAACCGGGAAACGTGACACGGGATATTGCAAATGATGTCACGAGCATGCCAATAAGATGGCGTTAGGTGTAGGTAACTAGATAACTTGCATGATGTGGTATTGAATTGCATTAGGATAAGATAAATCCCACAGAATTAAATAATAATAATATAAATAATGTTTCTTATTTATTTTACAATAATAAACTCAAGGGACTTAAATGTCCAATTGACTAAACGGATTCTGAACAAGTGTAAATTAAAAATTTATAACACCCCCGACAAGTGAAGGTTACAGTAACTAGAAAAGAGCTGATAACTTTCAAACGGTTGAACCGATTTTCTTGGATTATAGCTAAGAACACTCTCGATCAAGCCACCTTTCAAACAAAGGAAACTAAATTAAAATCGGTTCATTAGCTTAGGAGCTACGATGCCACAGACAGATACACAGATACACACGTCAAACTTATAACACCCCTCTTTTTGGGTCGGGGGTTAAAAATTGTATTGCAAGCTCGCAAAAAAAACGAATTGTATGGGAATATAATAATACATTATTGTTTCAATAAAATAAATGTAGATTTCTCTAACGAACCATTGCCATTGACTTATTGAACTAATCTTACCATGACCAGATCCAGCAATATTCTGATAGGTTCCTTCAATATTATACAAGAAACTGTGTCTGATCCATAAACAAAAAAAAATCTCATATAATATCTTGGCTTCAAGGTTTGTTCGTTGCTATTCAGTCTGAATTTAATAAAAACTTTGAAAACAGGGAAACTTAAATTTATAGACACCTATTAGGTAAACTTCATATTATTAGGAATTTAGGTACAGAGCGTCTCTGTGTTACCTATAGTTTATGCTTAGAAAATAATAATGTATCAAAATAAAAGTTGACTATTTATGACTTAATAAGCTATCTAAGAACACTCTCGATCAAGCCACATTTCAAACAAAAAAACTAAATTAAAATCGGTTCATTCGTTTAGGCGCAAGACAGACAGATACACAGATACACACGTCAAACTTATAACACCCCTCTTTTCGGGTTGGGGGTTGAAAACCTACTTTCACGGGTATTTTGTATCAGTTTAATAAAACAATTTCGCTACCTAGAGAATTGATGTACAAAGAAAAAAATAATTTAATCTTCGCAATTGCTAGCTTACGCCATCAAGTTGATTGCTCGTCGGTGTTCGTGTTTTTCCCCATTTTCATATGTTGAAATAATTGTTCTGAAACGGGTTAAATTATAAAGAAACAATTTTTGAAATTGAATACAATGAAGGTATAGTGCCTACGTTTTGAGATTTCACTCACCATTTTGGATCTACCGCATAGAACTTTAATAGTAAGTATTTTAAACATATAATTCATATAGTATTTCAATAAAAGTATGGAAATACTATATGAATTATATTTACAACCTTATTTTTTCCTGTAATTTAACAGATAGGCCTACTTCTTATTAGTTCAACACAACTTTTTTGAAAATCAAGTTCATTAAGGTTGTACCTACTCTTGAAAGTTAAGTGAATTTATGAAATATTTTGTAAAGCCTTTAAACATACCTAATATAAATAATTTTGTAATCAATAGTTACTCGGCCATCCATTAAACTGAAACTCACATTAAATAGCCCATTGTTTGTGAATTTTCGATACAATTGTTTGCAATTTTAATGACTGTATCTTCCTCAAACACAAACAATGTACTTACATTGAAATTATTTCAAAATAGACAATATGGAATGCTTATACACCTATGATAACAAAAAGAGTGATATAATATGGCACATATTATTACGCGTCTAAAGTGAATATTGCCAGCTAAGATATAATGTCCCAACTCGTAAGTAGTTTCGATAAGGAAATCATAGCACGACTGGAAGTTTTTATTCAAAATATTTGCGTTAGGAATTAATTTAATTTATCTGCAAGAAATCGGGTTTAAATATTAAACATTATTCAGTGTCTGCCGTTTATAAACATACTTATCTGCAGTATTTATTAATATTAAGCAAGAACTCCAGTATGATAATTTTAACGTTTCCCTAACAGAACCTAACTCAATGCAACGACTCTACAAGGGTCTATACTAAATCTAAATGGCTACTTGTAGGGAATATATTATATTATGTAGGTATATGTTTACCGATGTAGGAGTCATTAATGTTGGCTATGGACAAGCTTTTGCGGCAATAAATTTTGTAGAAGACTCATATTGCCTCTATATTTCTGCACAAAATATATCCTATTTAATCCTTTTTACTAAATTTTTTGTGCTGAGAGTGAGACATAGGACTTATCTATCTACAAAATTTGTATGCGCCATTTATGTTTATTCTTATGATATAAAATATAAACTACAAAATATAAAATGAAAATAATATAACAAGTGTAAATAAAAAATTTATATCACCCCCGGCAAGTGAAGGTTTACAGTAACTAGAGAAGAGCTGATAACTTTCATACGGCTGAACCGATTTTCTTGGATTATAGCTACGAACACTCTCGATCAAGCCACCTTTCAACAAAAAAAAAACTAAATTAAAATCGGTTCATTCGTTTAGTAGCTACGATACCACAGACAGATACACAGATACACACGTCAAACTTATAACACCCCTCTTTTTGGGTCGGGGGTTAAAAAAGATAGGTAAGTTTAAGTATTATTATAATACTCATTTTAAATGTTAGTGGCATTATTTCGGTGCTCTATCAATACCTTTCTATGGAAAGGATGCGATTTTTTGGTTTTATATACAGTAACTATATTCCTACTCTACTCTACTGATCAGTAGTTACAATACTTATCGAATACCTATTCTTTATATTATTATTATTCATGTCGTGATTTCTAAGCTGTAAGCTCGTAAGGCGCAACGGTAACAGACGGAGTAGAACGACGTTGAAGCGTGACTTTTCAACTTATTTATTTTGTCATTATGGTTGAAATTGTTTTTAACCCACGACCCAAAAAGAGGGGTGTTATAAGTTTGACGCGTGTATCTGTTTATCTGTCTGTGGCATCGTAGCTCCTAAATAATGAACCGATTTTAATTTAGTTTTTTTTTGTTTGAAATGTGGCTTGATCGAGAGTGTTCTTAGCTATAATCCAAAAAAATTGGTTCAGCCGCTTCAAAGTTATCAGCTCTTTTCTAGTTATTGTAACCTTCACTTGTCGGGGGTGTTATAAATTTTTAATTTACACTTGTAGTGAAAATAAACGCGCAAGTCGGTTCACAAATGCAAAATTGAACTACTGTGTCCGAAAGGTCATCAAAATTTTCTGAATCAAATCGTAAGTAGATTCACTTCAAGTTGCTAACTTATTTTGTTCCCTAAAAAAGTCTGGTTTGTAGAGATTTTAGCCTTTTTTATTTGAGAGATCGTAATATTATGTCTCTCAAGCTTAAAGCATTGAATTATACTGGATTATATGGAGACGTAGGGTTTGTTTACGCCTAAACGAGCGCCTTTAAGTGGTAATTTATAGAAATCTCAAGGGATATACCTAACGTTGATCCACGAAGGTAGGTAATCTTGGACGCAAATAATATGATGATTGTTTTCAAATCACTTTTACACAGCGCTTTTCTGGCATACAGTTACTGCTTTTTGTAATTTAACAATTTAGTATGGTTGCCCAAAGAAAGAGTGAAATGTTTTCAGTGTTCATGAATGTACGTACGTATTTTATCATTGAATTTAACAGGGTTCACTCCGTCATTTACTCCATACAATCGTAGTTCCAATTTCATTTGAATATTAAGCAACCAAAGTCCATGAAATTTTAAAGATTTATTCTAGAAACTAATATCTGTGCCTGTGGTGTTTCAGATTTTTCTAAAAATGTGTAGTTTTAAAATTACAGGGGCTCAAAGATTTGTATGTGAATTTTTAAGACCGCGTAACTTTGAAACCGAATATTTTAACAGAAATCTAGAAAACCACAGTATATACAGTAACATATTAGTTTCTAGAATATGTCTGCAAAATTTCAAGGACTTTGGTTGCTTAATATTCAAATGAAATTATAAAAAATTCTTAAATATAAAAAAAATAAACACAATGATTTTCCTTAGAGAATTGGTAAATTTCTTCAGGATGTTGTTCACGACCATCACCAAAATGCGCATGAACTTCATGGGATTTAAATTTTATTCCTTACTAGATGACGCCCGTGACTTCGTCCGCGTGGATTTGATTTTAAAAAATCCCGTGGGAACTCTAATTTTTCGGGATACAAAATCACCTATGTCAATTTCTGGGATGCATACTACTTCTGTACCTACCCATATAAATCGATTAAACCGATGGACCTTTAAGAATCCCGTGGGAACACTTTGATTTTCTGGGATAAAAAGTAGCCTAAGTCCTTCCCCGGGATATAAGCTAACTCTGTACGTTTCATTAAAATCGGTTAAACAGTTGGGCTGTGAAAAGCTAGCAGACGGACAAACTTTCGCATTTATAATATTAAGTATGGATAGTATGGATATTAAAAACTATATTATTTTTTATTTCGACTTTAAACCCTTTCTGTATGGATCACTGTGTAACGATATACCTAATAATGGAGTCTAAAAATATCGTGATGCCGTGACACGATACATTGTGGATGGTGTCACGCGCCTGCCAATAGAAACGTGCAGATAAGCTGATGTTGTCGAGTCATTTTGCTACAATTTATCTCAAGAAACCATTTTGCTAGAAATAAAAATACCACTAATTTCTTACAGATGAAAGGACGGTGCCATCCTTATACGATTGCCCAAAAACGGAGTGCGCAAAAACTTATAATGTTATGTCTGCAATTTAAAATTATTTCAACTAATGAATAAATAAACTGTCTAAAATTCAATTGTTTTAGATTATCATACTCCTAATTTTATCTATTTACGCACAAAGTTGTCATTTTAGTGTTAAAATAGTATTATTATAGTGTTAAAATAGTTTCGAGGCTGATAACTATAAAATAATTTTTTTTTCAATGTTTTATGTATGAATAAACCTAGATAATGACGAGACAAATCGATATAATATTTAGTTTTGACCGTATAATAATATCAAAATATAATGTAGTGATCACCCTCCTACGTTTGCATGAAGAAAACACTGGATCGCGCCACCTTTAAGCTAAGGAAACTTTGTGCACAGCTTTCTAGGCCCAAGGGTTTGGACTGGGCTTGATGGCTCCACACACTGGGTCAGGATTTTTTATACTATATTAAATTTGAATTTATATAGGTATTTTAAATTAAAAAACCTTCTTATATATAACTCAAATTTTTAATTCACGACTCACGACCCGTTTCGACGACGAATAATATGTAACATTTTGTGTCTATACCGAAAATTAAATGAAACCTCATTGTTCCCACCGACAATAATTAGATACCTACGCTAAATCTCGGGAATGTACACAATCCGTTCAACCGTTTTGCTCTGAAGTTTTCAACTTTGAAATTGCTCTTATTAAATTAATTTAAGACTTTATTAATAAGAGAGAATGAACAAAGGCAAGCATTCAATCTACGATAGCTTCCTTTTAAAGCGAACATTTTAAAAGAAAAGTTTCCGTATATTGCATCAACCTACACTCCAAGATCGGAACAAAAATTGTCACTGAAAATGTGTAAGCGAAAAGGATTTTTACAAAAGAAGAAGGGAAATATGTGTCAGAAATATTCCACACACTAAGCTCTCAAATAATATACTTGGTGCTTTTTTTGTGTACTTAGTTGACTAAAAGTTTTTCTTTTATGTAGACACCACACAGAGTTAACCACACAAAGATAATGAGGATAACTGTGTAGTGTGCACTTAAACCATCAGCATAATATTGTTTTTATGTTTTATGTTGATCACACATTCGTGATGAAATGCTAAGTGGCGTAAACAGTCTTTACACCGAGCAGCCTCCTTATATCCCGGGAACGGACAAGGGCTACATTTTAGCCCGGAAAATTAAAGAGTACCCGCGAGATTCTTAAAGACCCATCCATTACACTGATTTTTATGAAAGGTGCATCCTGGAGATTCAAAAATACTACTTTTTATATCGAACAATTAAGAGTTCCCATGGGATTCAACAAAAAAAACCCTCAATCCACGCGGACGAAATCGCGGGCATCACCTTAGTCATTTATATCAAACGCTTTATGCTAATAATACCTTTAGAATCAGCGTACGTGTAACTTGTAGGTAGTTGTACACCTTAGTCATTTATATATCAAACGCTTTATGCTAATAATACCTTTAGAATCAACGTACGTGTAACTTGTAGGTAGTTGTACACCTTAGTCATTTATATATCAAACGCTTTATGCTAATAATACCTTTAGAATCAACGTACGTGTAACTTGTAGGTAGTTGTACACCTTAGTCATTTATATATCAAACGCTTGATGCTAATAATACCTTTAGAATCAGCGTACGTGTATTGGCGTCACTCAGAAAAGCAGGTATTATTTAAATATTTTTATCGAATTATTGGAATGTCCTCTCCAAAACCAACACAAAAAAAACACAAGTTTAATGTGTAAGGTTATCCGAGAGTTTTAATCTAAACAAACTAATGCCAAAATAAATAATTTAATTAGAGCGTGATTGCTATCACAACATCTAATTATTCAGTTCACAATCCAAATACCGAAAATATGCGATATCGCTCCGAATCTCAGAAGGTGACTGAACTAAAACCTTCAAAACACCCGTATTTATGCAAGTTCAATCTTGTTGGCCTCCTAGCCACAGATTGTATGACATCGAATGAGCCAAATATCGATTTTATCAAAGTACCTGCATTAGATAAATTAATAATTTTATATTATTTTTGACAACTCAAATCAATTTTTAAAAATAACCTTACAGTTCGGCCGTCCTGAATTTAACACGTCCTCGTGTTTCTAATCAATCTTGTCATGTCAGTCGCGGGCTTCCTTGCCCTAAGTCAAATCCAAATCATGGGCTATCCTGCCCTTCGTCAAATCATTAAAACCTACCCTTGAACTGCCGAACTCTCAGTTTTAATATCAAGTCAACAATAAATCCAAACGACTAACTTCCCATTCGATGTATACAAAATCTGAACCACCTATTGCAAATTACTTTCCACTTCACAAAAGACTAAATTCTTAAAAAAAAACTAAAAAATTTAATCACCAAATCAAACTCAATAAAAATTTTAATCAAATGTGGGTTGTTTACAAAAAGATACCAAAGCGAAATTAAGACAACGTGAGACACATCCCACTTCTGAATTATTGGCGTCACTCAGAAAAGCAGGTATTATTTAAATATTTTTATCGAATTATTGGAATGTCCTCTCCAAAACCAACACAAAAAAAACACAAGTTTAATGTGTAAGGTTATCCGAGAGTTTTAATCTAAACAAACTAATGCCAAAATAAATAATTTAATTAGAGCGTGATTGCTATCACAACATCTAATTATTCAGTTCACAATCCAAATACCGAAAATATGCGATATCGCTCCGAATCTCAGAAGGAGACTGAACTAAAACCTTCAAAACACCCGTATTTATGCAAGTTCAATCTTGTTGGCCTCCTAGCAACAGATTGTATGACATCGAATGAGCCAAATATCGATTTTATCAAAGTACCTGCATTAGATAAATTAATAATTTTATATTATTTTTGACAACTCAAATCAATTTTTAAAAATAACCTTACACGTGTAACTTGTAGGTAGTTGTACACCTTAGTCATTTATATATCAAACGCTTTATGCTAATAATATCTTTAGAATCAGCGTACGTGTAACTTGTAGATAGTTGTACACCTTAGTCATTTATATATCAAACGCTTTATGCTAATAATATCTTTAGAATCAGCGTACGTGTAACTTGTAGATAGTTGTACACCTTAGTCATTTATATATCAAACGCTTTATGCTAATAATACCTTTAGAATCAGCGTACGTGTAACTTGTAGGTAGTTGTACACCTTAGTCATTTATATATCAAACGCTTTATGCTAATAATACCTTTAGAATCAGCGTACGTGTAACTTGTAGGTATTTGTACATCGTATAGATAGGGGCGTTAGCATCCCATGGGTAAAAAGTTCATAATTCCCAACAAAGTCAATATGCTGGTTCTGTTGAAATTGTACGCGTTGTTACACATATTCTCATCTATTGGAAATCCTCGCTAAGCCGCACTCGATTTTATTGAAGGCTTAGTTTAACTAGGATTTGGTTTAGGTATACGGTGAATAGTCGGAGGAAAGTCGCATTTTCGTATTATCTTAGGCTTATAAGATCGATATCTTGTTTACCACAAACACCAGTGGTTGCTCGTGACTTTGACTGCAATGAACTTTAGTTTTGCGGGACCAAAATAAACTTTCATTCAGTAAAATGTAGCCTAGATGATCATCCAAAATCATAATGAACCTTTTTGGGGGCAGTGGCTTTATTTACATTTAGGTGATACAATTTATAGATAATCAAACAAAAGCTTATGGGATTTAGATACTGATTGTATCCCATTTATAAACCATTTTTAACCGACTTTAAAAAAAGGAGGAGGTTCTCAATTCGTCAGAATCTTTTTTTTTAATGTATGTTCACCGATTACTCAAAGACCCCTGAACTGATTTGGAATTATTATTTTTTGTTTGAAAGGGTATACTGTGCAGATGATTCCATATAAATTTGGTGAAGATCTGATGAATATCTTCGGAGATGGAGAACGGAACTCCTCAATGGATAAGAGCAAATTGCTCGCGATCAGAGTAATAGCTTAGTAAGCAGTAGGGGTTTTAACTGGGCATAGCATATTATCGTACAGTGGGGCCAAATTGTGAAATAAAAAATTTTCAAAAGAAAAATAAAGCCGACTTCAAAAACTACAAGCACTAAAAAGTAATAAATAATTTTTGTTTAGTTACACGTGTAATGTACCTAGGTATGAAGTCGGGCGAGCTTCACATTTGGATTTCTAATTTTGTTTTATTATGCTCGCTCGACTTCATACCTAGGTACATTACACGTGTAACTAAACAAAAATTATTTATTACTTTTTAGTGCTTGTGGTTTTAGAAGTCGGCTTTATTTTTCTTTTGAAAATTTTTACTGTTGACGGATGTAAAACGTTAATTTGTTTGTTCTGTTTCAATATCTATTTTTACGTCTAAACTACTTTGTAATTACACAAATGAATTAGTTAATTGAGCACTGATTAAATAAAGGCAAATCGTCGACTGACTTCTACTCGCTTCCGACTCGTTTTACTCAATTAGTTAAAACGCTCGTCTTAGCTCCATTTCAGTTTGTAATTAAGAATAATGGCACTCAATAAACAGTCCTATCAGGATGTCATAAGGTTCAATTCTTTTAGACGCAAACAACCAGCAGTTACCGTCCTAACTGGTGATATTTTTTATTGTAGAACTGTTTGTGACAATCTCCAGGAATTTTACCTGGTGATGGCCTGGTATTATGTTTTTATTACTTTACTTTAATTATTATAACTTCTTCAATTCACTTGGACGGTATGTTATGTTCTTTATAAATATTAGTTATTTTGGTCGTAGGTTATTTATGTAAACATTTTAGAATTAGGTTTTTTATCTTAGATAACTAATTATTATGACACATAATATGATAATGATTATATTCGCTGGAAACATTTTATGTGAATGTTCTGTTATCAAAAGTCTGTAATCTTGTTACTTCCTGAGAATATCTTGCAGTTTGTTTCCTCCTAAATTGCACTGGAAACGTGGTATCTTACTTGGCAAGCGAGGGTGCGAATTATATCTGTAATAATGTGTCAGATTACTCACCGTAAGTATAAAGTGGAGGGACGCGGTATTTCACTGAGGCTGTACATGCTATCGCGCCGCTGCCGCCGCCAAGTTGTAAGCCGTGAGATAGTATTTGAACGATCGTGCCCACGACGGTCACGGTCCAGCCCCAGCCTCCTTCAGGGTAGTACCGCCGGGCCAATGTGAGTGCAGCGCGAGCTCGCAGAGCTGCTGCTGTTTCAGCGCCCACCGTTGCGCCTGCGCTAGCGCACCTAACACACCACATATTTTAACAAATGTATGCAAATTCTTGCGGATGTCCTTCCCCTTTTAATTTAATAGCTTCTAAAATATAGTAGGTCGATTGTAGATGAGAATATTCTTTGTAGAATACTTTATCATAGCTTTCCATTTAGCCAGATAGTGATCAAGTTTTAAGTAAATCATTCAAAGATTTTGTTTTCACACGATTACTCAAAAAAAGTAGTTTAATATTTTTACCACCATAACTTCTAAATGCTTTACTTTAGATGTACATGGAATATCGTTAGAACCCTTACACCATCCCAAGCGACACTGGCAATATATTCAAAAAAATAAGTATGGCAGACTTGATTTATCAATTTCTTTTGAATTTAGAATATAGGGACCATTTGTAAACTATTTACAATGGATAAAACTTCTAACCTAATTCAATAAAGCACTAACCGGCGAAACTGAGTCACCTCTCGAGCAGCTTCGTAGCCAACACTTTTAGATCGTCCGCGCTCGCTGTATTTATTCTTATTGTTCGTCGCAATGTTTGGTCGAGCGACACCACAAGTACACAATACATCTTCAAGTCGCGGTTTGGGTATCGGCTGATATTTTGACGGGCATTCAATATGGCAGTCACATTCTGGTGTCCTCCAGGAGAGAAGTCGTTCCAGTAAGGTCCGTCGGCGAACTGACTTAGGTTTTCTGTCTGGAACACCCAAGTCCGCGGGAAATGACGAAATGCGATCGGCGTCCTGTGCGCTGACAACGACGTGCCTATCATAAGTGATTTTCTTCTGCGTTTCTCTATTGTTGCGTACGGACGCTGGGCTGAAAGTGTGCGTAATGGACCTTTTATCCCTGCCATGGATCGATGGCCCGTTCTTTGCAGCAAAGCCATTCTTTATATTCTTGACGTCACTGTGAAGGGACTTCCAAGTGGCGATTACTTCGTCGCGAACAACAGCGTGCTCGATATTTGGGTCAGTATTGGAATCAGGTATTTTATTCAATGGTCGGGTTACTTCAGTTATCGGTGCCTCCCGGAGCTTTGAGGGCAAACTATCACACCGACGGAGCGTCATTGTTATTCACGTTTGTTGATCGCATTTTTGTAAATATTTTTTTTTGAAAGTTAGCAAATTTCACTTTTCACTTCACATCTCACATAGCCGAAAGTGTAATCTGTAACAAATAAAAACAATTATGGGCCATGATCCTGTAAAAACAAATCTTTATCTCTCAGGCATGGGGTAGATTTTCCAAAAATTTGATTGTAGAAATGACGTGAGGAGTAAATATAAAAAATCATAATATATAAAAATTAATGTATGTCTATCCGTCTGATCGTTATCCGATTCGTATCGTATCGTTCATCCGATTGAGTTGAAAAGTACAGTTGTCCTTGGCACTTGCGTGAAAGTATTTGAATACCAACAACATAGCGGGCGAGTTGAAATTGAAAGAGGCGTTGCAAATGACAACGCACACAGAAATTCAAATCAAATCCACTCAATACACAATAATAAATCCTGTCAAGTTAGAGTCTCACACAAAGAGTTCCGTACCATCGCACAAGATATAACTTGTTCGATTAGGTACCGTAACCGTAATAACGGTTTATGAAATACAGCTCACTGACAGACTGACGGACGGACAGACGGACGGACAGCGGAGGCTTTAGGGTCCTGTTGGCTTCCTTTGGGTATGGAACACAAAATGCGGTAGATAACTACTTAGGTAGATATATTGTGGTAATTTTTTTTTGATAATAAATTAATTAGAGGTATACCTACCTACCTAAGAAGCGGAGAATTCTTTAGGTAGATACCTAATTCGTTATTTTATAAACCTACAGATTTTTGTAACATTATTTCCGAAGTGAAGTAAATTCTATGAATAATTCATTGGGTCGTACAGGTATTATTAAATGGTGTTTATGTAAATTGAGATATAAGGGTGAATGTAATTACAATTTGTTGGTTATACAGATTAATAAGTCGAAGTAGAATATTTTATAGCACCTACTTAATTTTATAAGGAAATAATATGTTAGTTCATTGTCTAATTTTATTCTTTGAAAATAGGTTTAGTTACTTAATTGAGAGTAACTTATAGAGAGTGTACAAAATCTACTTTCACCAGAAATATTTTAAAAGTTTGAAATTGTTTTGAGTAATAATTATTTTTAGCATGCATTTAGATTTATGTCTCTTCTTTTAGTAGAGTATAATAGAAGAAACTGACTTAATAACATATCAACGAAAACTCAAATTGCTGCCTGGATCTAAAAACTTAAGATTTGGAAGGATATTCCCTATACTTAGTCTATAAACTCATTAAAAATAAATATTCAGAAAATCCACTCTAGCTAAATGAGAACAGGTAGCTAAGTTATTAAAATCACATCACATATTATTACTGCATAATATGCATATCTCTTATGGAAGAGCGTTAAAACTATAATAATGAGGATGAAAATGTGATATTTAAAAAAATTCATGTATTCGACACTAATTTTGCTTTTTTATCCAACATCTTGTAGAATAATATACCTACTTATTCATATTATCAAAACAGTTAATGCTTTCAAAACAGTTCAAGAACTTCCAAAAACACCAAATATAGGTACGTGATCTTAATGAAACAACAGTCAACTAGAATAACGTATAATATTTTATTTTAAAAAACAAATAAGTACCTACTATTCATAATTTTATGTCAAACTCTAGTATTTCCAACGACTTAACACAACATAACTTATATTTTTACCCTTGGATGAATTATTCATCCAAGTTTTTACCTAAGCTGTACCTACTTATTCGTACTTTTTTTTTGGTAAAAATATTAAGAGAAACAGGGAATTTTTCGTAAAATAGAGTTGCGAAAGATTTGGTTGTAATATTTTGCCTCAATGGAGCAGCAATAAATGGAGAATTGAATTTGTGATTAAGATTTAAGAGGGGTCTCTCTGTCACTCGCTTCATACAAACGTAGTTCCAATTTCATTTGAATATTAAGCAACCAAAGTCCATGAAATTTTGTAGACATATTCTAGAAACTAACTACTAGAATATCTATGTCTGTGGTTTTCCAGATTTCTGTTAAAATATTCGTTTTCAAAGTTACGCGGTCTTAAAAATTTACATACAAATCTTTGAGCCCCTGTAATTTTAAAACTACATATTTTTAGAAAAATCTAAAACACCACAGACACAGATATTAGTTTCTAGAATATGTCTGCAGAATTTCATGGACTTTGGTTGCTTAATATTTAAATGAAATTGGAACTACGATTGTATGAAGCGAGTGATGGAGAGAGCCCTGTTAAGATTTAAGAGATGAGCTTTTACTTTTATCTCAGCTTTTATGTCAAAACTAGCAAAAGTCACCAGACAACATCCATGTTTATTCAGGTAAGTACGGATTCTTTCGTTACCTTATCACCTTTAGAGACAATTTTGTTTTTATTTAATACAAAACAAGTGAGCTTTTACTTAATGATGAAAAATGCAGAAGGTTTCTTGATATCATTCCATTTCGCAGGTCATTCATACCTTGTAATTACATTCACAGATTATTTTATTGCTGCTTTTTAGGGTTCTTGAAAATGCCAACGGGACTCGATTACTAGCCTCCACTGTTCGTCTGTCTGTCTGTCTGTCAGCGGACTGTATCTCATTACTATTACAGTATCTAGTAGTGTTCGATGGATTTGTTGGTGGTCTGTGAACGGACTAGCGTTCTCTGACGTGTTTCTAAGTCGATGGTTTGGTCGGCTCTATGGGCTCTCTCGTGACGCTTTGTCGGTACAATTGTAATATAATATGTGAAAGTGAAACAAAAGTATGATAACGTGTTATCTGAGTTTAATATTGAACAGTAGAGGGTTAAAATTTTCACAGAGTGTGTATTTATATTGCTGCTATAACTACAAATAATAAAAATTCTAAAATGGCTGTCACGTAAATAAAAACAAAATTAAAAAGTACATAATCTTTTACGGTTGTACGGAACCCTTTGTATCCAAATCCGGCTCGTACTTGACCGCTTTTTAAATATTTATTTTTTGTGAGATAATCCACGACTCTACAGCTACTTTTTTATTAAAATCTGTAGCCGTTATAATGTAATGTTTATTAATATTATGTCTCGACTATGATCATTAAGAGCGTTGTTTCACCACCTCTTCTGTAGCTATTGCAGATAAGGGTCGGTTTTGATGCAAAAGCTTAAGTTTATTACCCGATTAGTAAATGTGCTTTAACCGCAGAAAACAAGCTTTCACGAATATGAGAACTTAAGAGGTTGATTTTTAACCCCCCGGAGGTTCTTATTTGGCTTATTTACCATATCGAGGGGTTTAAATATTTTGTTATTCTCTTTTTGTTGTAAGGATGCGTTTCCAATGAAGCGAAGATGTGTTTAACAGACTAACCAGGTTTTTGTAAGATGACGTTAAGATTTTTATCGCGACATTTCTCAATAATCTGATTGGCCGAAAACACACGTCGCCGCTCCTCTTCGCTTCAGTAGAAACATACCCTTAGAGTTGTGACAGGTATGCAGTCGTCTGTGATAGCCTAGTGGTTAGAACATCCGCCTCCTAATCGGAGATCGTGGGATCGATCCCGGGCACGACCACTAACTTTTCAGTTATATGGTTTTAAGCAATTAAATATTACTTGTTTTAACGGTGAAGGAAAACATCGTGAGGAAACCTGCATGCCTGAGAGTTCTCCATGTTCTCAAAGGTGTGTGAAGTCTGCCAATCCGCATTGGGCCAGCGTGGCAGACTATGGCCTAAACCCTTCTCATTCTGAGAGGAGACCCGTACTCAGTAGTGGAGCGGAAATGGGTTGATCACGAAGCATTCAGTTGCCATAACATGGTGTATGTATTGTTACATATTGTAACTTCTCTTGTCAGTAGAATCTGCATACCAAACCGATGGTAGAGTCTGTCTGTATAGAGTCTGATGGCACAGAGTACAGACATGGTATAAAAGATACCTACTAATTTATTGTCCTACATGAAATAAATAACTTTTGATTTTGATTTTGAAAAACTGATGTTTCTAACAACAATGCTACGTAGGGCCTAAGTTTCTAGGTGGTCTTAGATTTGGTTTTACGTAGTTTTTTTAAATTTCGCATGTTTTTGGCGAACTTCTTTGGGTTAACCGTATTTTAGTAAAAGATCGGCAGTATGGTGAACTATTAAATAAACCCCTAGGATGATGTCTTCTAAATATACGAGTACTAAAAGGAAAGGGTGACTGACTGACTGACCGATTTATCAAGGCACAGCTCAAACCACCGGGTAAAATTGGTATTTGAAATTATTGTAGTCCACGCGGATGAACTCTCAGCCAAAAGTTACTTAGTTATAAGATAAAACTCGACTTCCATCCCACGCTTTGCAACATTCCTGTATTGCAACTTGAATTTACCGACTAAAGCTTCCATTCATCATCTCAAGTCTTAGGTACAATATTGTTGCCGAGTTGAGCGTGAATAATTGTATTAAAACGCGATTATGGGCTTTGTAGTGTAACAAAGCATACTGTAATACGGCATTGTACAAAGATTTCAATCTAGATGACAATATCCCTAGTGCAGTAATGAACGCTGTGGTCTTGTAAGTAGGAGTAAGTAGTTCTAAATTGTCCCTGGTCTAGTCTGGTGGAAGGCTTCGGCCGTGTCTAGCTACTATTAACCATCCTACCGTAATCCCTGTGCCGCCAAGCGATTTGGAGTTCCGGTACAATGTCATGTAGAAATCGATAAGGGGTATGGATTTAATAAAACTGCCCTACACCTACATGTCAAGTCTTCTCATCGTCAATTCCACAGTGCCTGAAAATAAAAGGCTTTAACCAGTGTGTCCTTCCCGTCCTCCGCTATGCAGCTAGTCACAAAGTGGATACTGACAAACGGCCTTGTCCATAAAAAAGTAGTTCAGCGAGCTATAGAGAGGCTATGTTAGGAGTTTCCCTGAGCGATAAGATCACTCTAAAGCCAATATGGCGGACTTCTAAAGATGGCGGACTAAGTTTTTATGCTTTCCTTTAATAATGTATGAAACCTGTCCAGCGATTACTAGAAAGTAAAAAAGTTTTTTAAAAACAAGCTTTTATTTAAATGCGCTAAAAAGAATAAAATAAACTTTAAAACTTTTACTATCAACTTAAAACGTCATTACACAATTTATGTCATATAAAAGTTGTTAACACGGTTGTTAAAAGGGTTAAATCTAATAAAGATAGTGCTATCTAAGGGTCGTGAAAATCGCTGGTAAGTAACAGTCGTCAGATGTTACTCAATTCATAAATCATATTACACAGTAGGCAGCAGACATTAATCACGCCGTTGTACTGGTACACTGGAGCTCCTAATGAAATTGAGGCTAATTCGTCCGCAGCGCTGGAGTTCTATTTATTACTTAGATCCTTCGTTAGAACGAGTTGTTTTCCGCGGAAACTACCTACCTATCAGCAGTGATTTATATCTACGTTCAAAGTAATATTAGGTGTTTGTCTCACTGCCGACGGTCTAGAGCAGAGTTCCGCGTTTTGCGTTCACTGTACCTACGCAATACATACGAATTAGCTTCGATTGTTATGCTCATAAAAGAACTTACCGATGATTTGAAGGACGCGCTATATTATACTCAAATAATAAAATAGGTTTTTGTTAGTGAACGCGGAACGCGAAATTTTGAACGGTGGATGCTGGTTAATGAATGAACACTTGTTAATTTAAGAAATCGGTCTAATGCGAGTCGGACCTGCACACAAAGGGTTCCGTACCATCGTATAAGAAATAACAATTTTTCATTTTCATGGCGGCATTTTGAAATTATTTGTTGTTATATAGCGGCAATAGATACACACATTCAAGTTCACGAGATACAGTCTGCTGACAGATAGACAGACGCACAGATGGACAGTGGAGGCTTAAGAAATAGCTGATCCTGTTGGCATCCTTCATGTATCTTTAAAAAGAATAAGAGGCACAGAGTAAATACAAACTATACATAAAGCTTATTGTTCTGTACTAAGAGAATTAGTTTGCTGCTAAATTAACCAAGCGAAAGTAAGAGACTTTCATCTGCAAGTGCTATTATATAGCGGAACTGTCATTTGCAAATTAAGACGACTATTAAAATAATTCAGACGTCGATGGTAAAATCAAGGGTAAAATATGAAATAAAAATTTTAATGGTTGCAATCGAATTCTACTTTATTTCTAGACATAGCTATTTCAAAAAGGAATGGAGAAATTCATCCGTCACCTTACATTTCGTACCTTGGTAGCATGTACTTTTTTTATTTTTTATTCACTATAGGTAAGCGCTTGACCACAATCACATGGAAAGTGATGATGTGGTCTAAGATGGGACGCGTTTACCTAGAAGGTGCCTATTCACTCTTGTTTTAAAGATACCCGGATTGTAATTGGTAGGAAACTTCGGATTGTAAAAACACCTTCACGGTTTAACATGCGAGATCGCCAGGAAGGCGCCAGGATTGCTTCGTGAGCTTCTACATCCCTGATTGTATACCGTTGGCTTCCTATTAAATAAAATAAAAAATAAAAAAAAATACCGACGCCAAAAAAGAAATCAAATCAACAAGAGCCTTATTTTAAACGAATTAAGGCCTAGCCTCCTAAGACTGAATGGGACGTCGGGTAATTGACATCGCCTGAGAGAAACAACCTGCAGAAAGAGCCTCGAGACCCGTACTTAATTAAGGCCTGGGCTTTGTGAAGATACAAATTAAAAATCGTAGATTAAACTGCAAATGTCGCTCAATTAATAAATCATATTATATGCCAGCAGATATTAATCACGCCACCACTGGAACAGTACGAGATGTTAATGAAATTGCTGCTAATTCGTCCGGAGCGCTGAAGAGCTATTTATTATTCGCAAGGAGACGTTTTCCGTAACAAAATTTTGTGAATAACTGCAATTTATTATAATATATTCAAATGTATTAGGGGCAAGGCAACTTTTGTATTGTTATGGTACCGGGGCCAGACCTACCAGGGTGAATAGAGTTAATAAAATAGTTAGTCTTAAGAGCATTGACCTATCGATGAAAACAGAGTATAAAGTAGTAATTATACTGTCGAGATCTTCAAATAACATTACAAAATGTATAATTTAAAAAAAAAACAACTGCCCTGCCAAATAACGAACTAAAACGTAAAATTTGTAAATGCCGCCATACAACCGCTATATTTTTTTCAAAAATTTCTCGGGATGATGTAAGAATTTAAAAGAAAACATCCAAATATGTTCAGACATTTAGAAGTTGTGGTGGAATAAAGAAACTCACATACATACATGAAGCCTGAAAACATTGCACTCATTGTTTTGGGCAGTCGTGTAAATATATAATAATGGGCAACACATGGACATAACTATCCTAAACAAGCTTTGGACCAGCACTATGCAGGAAATTGTATTTATCTATATAAAAACAAAGTCCTTCGATTTTCTTTTGGTTCAAGTTTTTTGCCTTATTGAACATCTATCCTCATAATGTTTTTCTTAACGACGCGGACGTTGAATCGTATAAATCTGTAATCTATCATCTTTTCACACGTCTAAATACATAATACAAAACGCAAATAAAGCTTTGTGTTGTGTGGCATTAAATAACATTGTTTTATACGATTTGCGGCAAGCGACAATGATTTTCATAGAGCGTTAAAATTTAATATCTCAATTCTTATCTATACCAAAGGCGGTAACTTGACTTTACGATTCAAAAATCCACTGAGTTTTGCTGTTTTCACTCAATCGTGTTCATCACAAACCTATAGTTGTAGACTGTCATAATTGAAGGGTTTGATATGTATGGAGACTTCTTTATACAAGACGTGTAAATTAAAAATTTATAACACCCCCGACAAGTGAAGGTTACAGTAACTAGAAAAGAGCTGATAACTTTCAAACGGATGAACCGATTTTCTTGGATTATAGCTAAGAACACTCTCGATCAAGCCACCTTTCAAACGAAAAAAACTAAATTAAAATCGGTTCATTAGTTTAGGAGCTACGATGCCACAGACAGATACACAGATACACACGTCAAACTTATAACACCCCTCTTTATGGGTCGGGGGTTAAATACAGAGATACCACAGTAGATGAACAGTTACAATAACAAGCCATTTAGGTATAACAGACAACCACTATTGATGTAGGTACGCATGTCCAAGATGATTTGATGAGAGCTAGAAACTTTGTCAAAATCTTTACTATCCATAGCTTTTCAAGGCTCAGCCGTTGTATTTATTTATTTATTTCAAACATGTACCAATAACTTAAAACTAAAACATAATTATTAAAAGACCTGTATTAAAGACAACTTTATTGCACATACAAACATACTCGTAGACTAATTTTATTTGATAAAAATCGCCGATGGACTTAGATTTATGTCTCAATTCGGGAAATTGAATTTGCAATAATTTTCAGTTGGCTCCTCAAGAAGCGAATTGATTAATTATTTTTTTAAACTATAAGAGCCACTAGTTAATAATAATAATTATTGTTAGATTTTGAATGCTTACTTCTCCGAATAAAAACCCAGGCTTTCTTAATCCAAAGGATTACGTTTCACACTCTATAATCATTATGGTAAGTGTCTAAAGTTGATACTAAAGTAATCCTTTTTAACTCACTGACATGATTATTATTTTTGAAGAATACAAATTTTATACGGTTCAAAATATACCTATCCTAGATAAAACATATCTCGATCCTTCATTCAAAAGTGGCTTTGAATTTGAATATTGCAGTTCGGACGCATGGGCAATGGTATATTATCAAGGGAACAATGCATTTCCTAAAACCACATACAATAGTATAATATTATAGTTCAAAATTTTATTCTTATGAAAGTAACTCAATAGATTAATACAAAGTTTCTATCAATGAATTTTTCTCCGGAAGGCGTGGGCTTTTTTGTTTCACTCAAAGGCCGACCACCGTTTGTGATGGATAGTCAAACTTTTCTTTGTTTTAATACTAGGATTCATTATTGAAAGTTGACTATAAAGAACGAGCTTCTCATCTAGTCAAATTACTTCCCTTTTTTTGCCAAATAGGTATTGTCTAAAAATGGTCCAAGTGTCCTCTTCTACACTAGCAACTTGCGTTGTAAAACATTGCGTGTAAACAAATTTTACACTGTTTTGATCAAAAATTTTATAAATTACCTCATTTTGCAATTTTAGACGCATATCTTTCTATCCAAATACTACTAAAAGAATAGTTGAGAATAATTGCTTAATTTACCTTTGAATTGAAATAGATTCTGATCTGACAAAGCTGCTTGGAAACGGGAATGCGATGAAATTTTTACACTAAAGAGATAAACGCAGAAGTTTGCAGACATCATTCCATTTCGCTGGTCATTCATACCCTATAATTACAATCTCAGAATCTTTTGTTGCCTCATTGCTTTGGTAGACAATTGAATTTTAAATATTTCTTTTTCCACGAATTCAGTTTAATCACTGCATTTACTGTATATACTGCAAACTTTAGCCATTATTGTTTGATGTGTGTCAAGTAATATTATGTCTACAACCCTGTGTAAGTTTTCATCACTACACATATTATACAAGTGTAAATTAAAAATTTATAACATTCCCGACAAGTGAAGGTTACAGTAACTAGAAAAGAGCTGATAACTTTCAAACGGCTGAACCGATTTTCTTAAATTATAACTAAGAACACTCTCGATCAAGCCAGCCACCTTTCAAACAAAAAAACTAAATTAAAATCGTTTCATTAATTTAGGCGCTACGGTGCCACAGACAGATACACAGAGACACAGATACACATGTCAAACTTATAACATCCCTCTTTTTGGGTCGGGGGTTAAAAATACGTAAGTGTGTTTGATTTTGGTTAGTTGGTTTGATGATTTGTCTTTCAATCACGTCGCAACGGAGGAACGGATTGACGTGATGTTTTGAATGGGTATAAGCGCTTAAATGAGAGTGACGCAGGCTATATTTATCCTGGAAAATCGAAGCATTCTACGGATTTTTAAAAACCTTAATCGCGGACATCAGCTAGAACTGTATAAAATGTTTTTTTTTAAAGAATATTAACCATGGTAATCATGACTAATACTCCCCTTTCCCCTCCAATTAAGCGTAAAGCTTGTGCCAGGAGTGGGTACGACAATAGTGCAACGAGTGGGGTTTGAACTGCCAACCTTTCGGAATTCAGTCCGCTCCTCAAGCTCCTTGAGCTATCGAGGCTCTTACATGTAGGCAAAATGTAACAACTGTATGTAAAATCACGAGGTTTTCAAGTCCATACTAAACGTAGACTGCTAAATACCTACTAAACACATGGAATTCATAGTCAAGAAAGGGGCTTCATTAAGGCACCTTTCATAAACATGTGTCATACAACCCTAATGCATTTCATAAAGGTTATATATTATGACACATGGCGTCTGAATAGTCCCCTAAAGAAGCACCTATCATAACTATGAATTCCAGTGTCTATTACAGATTTACTGTCACGCTTATATCATTTTAAATTAACTCACATTGCCATAAAAAGTCACACGGACCCTTGGACTATAAACCCTACTGCAAAAAATAAAGAGTGATATTCGACAAAGCCTAGGTACATAACGTATAGGTTACTCTTAATAAAGTCCCTAACATCTGGTAGTGTGAGCTAAATTTTCTCCTTCGGTATGGAAATTAACAATTCACACACATACCTGTTCTGTAGAAATGAATAATTTAGATGTAACAGCTACAAGTATAACCTTATTTAAGAGTGTTGAACCGGTATGAGCTATTCTTAAGCTATTTTGCCCCCCTATATTTTATTAAACACTGCATTTATGAAAAACATTTATATACTACTTTGTAGAATATTTCCTGTTTTATTAAATTGACAGAAAACATTTTGCAATTTATTCATAGTTTATCTTTTATTGCCTAAAATACCAAAAGACTATTACTGAATTTTGGATTTCGTGTCATCTTTGACGTTCACTACATCAAAAGTTACTTGGTCGATTCTCACAAAGAAATATATTTACCAAAGAAAAGGTCCTGAACTAATAAGATGACAGAACCAAATCTTTCGTTTGGCATTTTTTACATTATAAAAATTCAAACAAAAAAGTCATAATTTCATAAAACTACAGACACATAAAACTGTCATTTAGGTGGGTTATTTATCTTCATTTATAAATAAAACTAAGTACTCATTAAAGAAGAACATATTGGCAATATATACAGAAAAAAAAAACCTAAATTTAATTAATATTTTTTTCCAAAAAATAATCTTGAAACACACTACAAAACCGTGCAACGAGCAATAGTAAATTGAACTAGGAAATCAGTACCGGCCGAGGCCTCTCCGAGAACGGACGTAACGCTTGTTTGCTTAGCAATTGTTATCGGATTATTTACGATTTACCTGAAATTGTAGTGCGACTATCACTTCTCAATACTAGGTATTTTTAATACTCGCTATTTTTTCTTAAAGATAGATAAAAACTTTTTGTATGTTTTTAAATTGTGTTTATATGATGCTGTAAGGAATTGCATTCCTAAATCCTGGTGATCCCTCGGGATTTTTAAAGGATCATCCGTTTAGATGTTTTTACGTGGTACAGAAATGCGTTGTATCCCGGGGACGTGCTATTACGGATAGGCTACTTTTGTCCTGGAAAATCAAAAGTTCCCACGGGATTTTTAGAAACCTAAATCCACGCGGGCGAAGCTGCGGGCATCAGCTAGTTAATAAATAAGTATTGCCTCGAGCAAATAGCTGCATTTAATTTTCAAAATTTGAAAAGATTGTAAAACGCGATTTCGGTAGAGAATAGATTAATGCCTATCAGAGCAGTGGCATTGATCTATATTTTTAATAATTTCTAAAAATTTAATTTTTAACTGTTTAAATTTTACATGGGTTTCACATTTATTTCAAAAGCTTTTATAAATTTGTAAAACTCAATACTCAAGGTTTCATTATACTGTTTGTGATAAGGAAAACCATGTTTTTTAAATAAACAGAAAGTTGAATTTTGTATAATTAGTTATTGACTAGAATTATAACTTTTCAGAATTAAATATTCTTAAAGGCTTATAGTTTTACAGTTATTACCGTCTGACAATGCTATATGCCAATACCCTTGCTATTTGTCCTAGCCGCTAAAGAAAATTTTGATGATTCATCGTCCTTTTATGGCATTAGCGCGGTTTCTTGTATTCCATTATGATTTCTTTTTTTGCATTTGCATAATAGCATTAGTTTATTGTCTTTTACAGCATTAGTACGGTATTTTGTATTTAGATTTTGGTTGTATACATTGTACACTCTAGCATAACACCTGAAACAATAGGATAATTACTATCATTTGCACGTGGTCATCCCTCGTGGATCTTTATGATGGTTTTATTTTTGAATAAAACAATTCTTTATCCAACTAAGGGAGGACTGAGTTTTCGGCAGCTATGTATAGTACGTGACAGGTCGAGATGGCAATCGAGGTATGAGGCGGGGGACGTCCTGCACACCCGCACGTCACCCGCACTATCCCGCACCGGATTAGCCCAGGGATTGTGTAGGTGTGCGGGGCGTCCCCACCTTGATTGCCATCACAACCTGTCACGTGTTGTGTTGCGTGTTTGTTTGTTTATCGACTCATCAATTCACTTATTACTGCCAAACTGCACATTAAATTGATAAATGAGATCTCTCTTTAGCTTAGCTTTACCATTCCGTATGTTAGAGGCTATATTGGCATATGTCATAAAAGAACTTATCATAATCAAAACGAATGTAAGAGATATAACCTACAAAACCCAAAAAGTATATTGAAATTGGTATTACCTACACATGACATGAAAAAGAAATGTATATCAAGAAAAAATAAACTTGAAATAGATGGATCGAGTTCAATATCAAATCATAGCAGTTACTATGAAAATTTCGAATACATGTATATAATGATTTATACATATTCAAATATAATCAATCATCTGCGGTGAAGTCTTTAAAAGTAGTTGGTGGGTTTTCGTACTTTCAGTTTTGAACTTTATCTTATTTTGTTTTTGTATCCCTAGCTGACTCGCGTAGCAGTGCACTTATTTTTGATGAATAAATACCTACTCAAGTGTAACATCTGCATTTTTGTACCTGTTAATCCCTTTCATTGTACTGTCCATTGTTTTGCGCTTACGGTAAGTACGATTTAGTACTAACAATAAAATTTGAAAAGATTGTAAAGGACCATAAATAAGAAAAATCGCTCAATGTCTTTATGAGTATTAGTAGCATTGCATTATATTTTTGATAATATTGCAAATGAAATATTTAAGACTGTTTAAATTTTAGACGGATTTCACATTTATTTTACCAGCCTTTATAAATATATATGTGAAAATTAATATAGTAGGTGTAATTATTTATACTGTGCATGATAAAGGAACCATATTTTCGTAAATATGTATAAGGAAAGTTGAATTTTGTATAATTTCTTGACTCTCTTATACTTACACAAGTATATAAAAGATTAGTATTAAGTACTGACTACAATTATAAGTTTTATTCACTCGTACTTAATCTATAAAGACAATACACTGTTTTAAAAAACATCACTGTTTTAAAAAAAACGACAAACTAACACCACATACTTAAAAATATTGAAAAAATAATCCGTTTGAAAATCGTCTAGGATCAAAACGGTTTGTTATAAACTAAACTGAACTGGGTACGTCCGTTCACGGAAACAAACAAAGAACCTCGGGTAAATACCTAAACTTGCCAACCAGGCTCATGCGTTAACGCTCTTAATGCGCTACATTTAACCGTATATTAGTTCTAGAGATGTGAACAGAACCTACGTTGAATTTAAGGACTTTGCTGGAGACTAAAACTATTTGCCAGTGTGGTAGTGTGGATTACAAGTCAGATAAATTGTTTAAAGAGTTTTCAGTGCACTTCTCTTTACCTCAGAGGTACCGTAAATTTTAAAAAGAAAAATTATAGTTAGTATGTACCTACTAAATCATCACTATCAACAACCCATCACCAGCCCACAACTCAGAACGGGTCTCCTCTCAGAATGAGTAACGTTTGGCCTGTGGATTGGCAGACTTCACACACCTTTGAGAACATTATGGAGAACTCTCAGGCATGCAGGGTTTCAAACGATGTTTTTGTGACAGATAAATTGCTTAAAACGCACCTAACTCTGAAGAATTAGAGTTCTGTTTATGGGATGGCCTCCTAGACCCTAGGAGGCCAACGTCTTTACCACTGATCTCTCACTGCTTTTTCTGTGTAATAAATAGGTACCTACTTATGATGTTAGTTATTTTACTAACTTATTCGTCGTGTTACTTGTGATCATGACATTAAGCCCAAAAAAGCGCCTGTCTTTGCCAGAGGCTTAAAATGATGTGATATAAAAGGTATGCCAGTATGACGCGCTGAATACGACGCGAAGGTGTCTTAGCAATTTTCACACCTGCCAATCAAATTGATGAACAAAGAATTTGTACGCAAATGTAGAGGAAAGGAATTGATAAATGGTCCCTACATTTAATGACGAATCAAAATCTTAAAACTTGTTCTGATTCGTCAGTAAGCACTTAGCCTGAATCCAGTTGTAGATACGGCATCTTGGTATTAAAGCAATATTGCTTTTCTTTTATTGAAACTAGTTTTAGTTCACTGAGTTTTTTATCCGAGTTATTTCATCAGATTCTAAAGAGCCCTAAGACACTTAATATCAATTAGGTAAGATTTTATAATAACATTAATTTGAAGAAGAAACTCTTGGATATAAATAGTTTTATTTTAGTAATTTTATTTATAATTATTTAGAATTCTTTAATTCTCCGGAGTAAAAGAAGCCTTTGTCACCCTCCAGGTACCTACCCTATCCCCATCTACACCCATGAATCCGTTGCACCATTGCCACGTAATATAAGGACAAATCAACAAACAAAGACACTGTTACATAACACAAGTTCTATATATAACATAATCTAACATAAGTATTTCTATATAAATTTCGGTTCTATGACAATACAAGATTATGACGTGAACCTGAATTGTCAGTAGGTAATAAAGATCTGCCGATTATAACTTGCAATACGTTAATTTACTTGTAAATGGTTAAAACTCCATTCAACAAATCGAGATAGGTATACTGAATGGTTTATAAACTTATCGCATGGCAAAGAAATGTAGGGGCTTACCCACTATAGAGACTAGAGACGAGGAAAAACTTCGCGCGGTCGTAACGAGATAATCTACTTTTAAGAGTACTATAAAATCTAAGAGACCAAGGGAAGGAATAACTAGTAAATGATTGTCTATTAATGTTACAAAGGACTGTAACGTGGGTTTAATTTTGTAGAGCTCAGACATTGTGCCGCCCTTAGCTTATGATGGATTGTTTATCCCTTTACAGTTTCGTGTTTTATTACCATTAACAGGGCTCTCTCCGTCACTCGTTTATGCCCGTTTCATACAATCGTAGTTCCAATTTCATTTGAATACTAAGCAACCAAAGTCCATGAAATTTTGCAGACATATTTTAGAAACTAATATCTGTGTCTGTGGTGTTTTAGATTTTTTTTAAAATATGTAGTTTTAAAATTACAGGGGCTCAAAGGTTTGTATGAAAATTTTTATGGCCGCGTAACTTTGAAACTGAATATTTTAACAGAAATCTGGAAAACCACAGACATAGATATTAGTTTCTAGAATATGTCTGCAAAATTTCATGGACTTTAGTTGCTTAATATTCAAATGAAATTGGAACTACGATTGTATGAAACGAGTGACGGAGAGAGCCCTCCTAAGTGTTATTCGTATTTTTCCTGAAAAACAAAAAACAATATATAGATCTGTTTTGCATATTGAAACAAAAATATTTTTAACCCCCGACCCAAAAAGAGGGGTGTTGAAAGTTTGACGTGTGTATCTGTGTATCTATGTGTGGCATCGTAGCTCCTAAACTAATGAACCGATTTTAATTTAGTTTTTTTTTTTGTTTGAAAGGTGGCTTGATCGAGAGTGTCCTTATATAATCCAAGAAAATCGGTTCAGCCGTTTGAAAGTTATCAGCTCTTTTCTAGTTACTGTAACCTTCACTTGTCGGGGGTGTTATAAATTTTTAATTTACACTTGTACATAATATGTATAGCTGTCTTAAGCCTGAAACTCATTTATTTTTCTGGGTAGGCTCGACCTGGGTCCAGGGAAATTAGTCGGGTGAGTTTGCTAAGCGCTGCGTTGCAGAGGCCATACAGAGGTCCATGTAGTAACCCAGACGACTCTGGGATTAGTCGGTTATGTATTAATTATAATGAATATTCAGTCACGGTAGTTTAAAGTTCAAAATCAGAAAATGATTGTTTTTTATAAAGGCACATATTTTAAGGTGGTCTTTTATCTTTGACCAATGACAAAATAGGACAAATATTCAAATAATTTGTATCGAATATGTTAGGCACAGTAGGTACCTATATTTTTACGCGCATTTCCTAAGTAACAAATGTTTTATTAACCCTATTACTTATTCAAAGCACTATTCGTTTCCCCGCATGTTTGATTCTCAGATCAATCCTCAAGATGCCTCAAGAGTGTGATCACATCATGCTTCACACAGTGAATAATATAATATTAGGTATCATTCATACATGTAGTACTTTGAAATTAGATTAGGTTATAAACTTGAGCCTAGTAAAGTACATACTTTAAAGTATATATTATTAATATTATACATATGAGAGTATATAATATTAATAATGTCTGTCTGTCTGCTAGCCTCATGCGTCCCAACAGTTTAATCGATTTTGATGAAATTTGGCACAGAGCTAGTTTAAATCCCGGAAACGGACGTATTTTATCCTGGAAAATCAAAAAGTTATATATAATCTACCTTAGTTTGAATGAAAACCGCCAAATAATTACTTACATTTTATTAAAACTTAAGCGACGAATTGCAAAATTATTATACTTAATATTAATATTTTACTGTAGATAGGCATGTTTAAGGTGGAAGCAACGGGCCTGCCCGCGAAATTCAAATTTAATTTGGTTTTTCGCAATTTGTAAACTATAACTTTGCGATGTTCACGACGTTACGCGTCGCGCTGCACATTATTCTTACCTACCCACTAGATTAAGTACTACCAGTACAGTAGATTAAGTATGTACCTACATTACCAATTTGTCATTATGCTGGTTTCTATAATTTTATTTTTATTGTATAGCTATAATTAATAAACTCAGTGCCCGGTAAAACCAACTGTGGTTTTTGTGGCGCTGACTGTAACAAAAATTCTCTGTATATTTTTAATGTAAATAATAATAAATAAATAATAATAAATAAATAAATAACTAAACATGAGACGGCTCATGCCCCTTAAGAGTTCGTGTTACAAAATGCAAATGCATGAATAAATAGGTACCGAATTGCTCTTGACCAGTATTACAAATGGCTACTGTACCGTTTATCAGCCGATAAATTTATTACTGCATCAAAATTTAGTATTGTAACGGAGTGTTTGCTGCTTTATGTTACGAGCCACTGTTCTGAAATAGATCCATCATATTGGCATTATTATTTATTGGTTGATTATATTCTTAGCTGAATTACAATGTCTGCACTAATGGCATACGAAATCATTTCAAATGTTAACACGTGTTTTAACGGCTAACGCCTGTGTGGTTTGTATGAGATTTCCCGTATCATAGAATTCGAGTATCGTAATACAATAAATAACGTCAGAGTACAAGTGTAAATTAACAAGTGTAAATTAAAAATTTATAACACCCCCGACGATCCAAAGTATTTGAGTTTTCCAAAACATCATTTTCAAATAAATAATTATGTATTTAGGCAACGTCCATCTTGACAGCTTGACATTTGTCTATTGACATAATATTATGAACCTAACGGTTATCTAACCTTCTTTTCTACAAGAAAACTAGAAAAGAGCTGATAACTCTTAAACGGCTGAACCAATTTTTTTAGATTATAGCTAAGAACACTCTCGATCAAGCCACCTTTCAAACAAAAAAAACTAAATTAAAATCGGTTCATTCGTTTAGGCGCTACGATGCCACAGACAGATACACAGATACACAGACACACAGATACACACGCCAAACTTATAACACCCCTCTTTTTGGGTCGGGGGTTAAAAATTTATAACACCGCCGACAAGTGAAGGTTACAATAACTACAAAAGAGCTGATAACTTTCAAACGGCTGAACCTATATTCTTGGATTATGGCTAAGAACACTCTCGATCAAGCTACCTTTCAAACAAAAAACTAAATTAAAATCGGTTTATTAGTTTAGGAGCTACGATACACAGATACACACGTCAACTTATAACACACCTCTTTTTGGGTCGGGGGTTAAAAATGGACCGGACCCAAAGGTTCTTGATTGACAAAACTTCAGTACCACCTACTTTGATTTCGCAAGGTTTCCGCTTGGAGTGCTGTAGAGTGGATTTATCATTTTATCGGAGTGATGTACCTGAATTTACTTTGTCCAGCAGCTCGGCCCGTGTGGACGCGCTAATATTGAATTATAGGTCGTCCCATAACTATATTCTCCGGAGGTTTTAATAATTTTATTTCTTGAGTAGCAAAAGTACTGGAGAAAAGTACATCCTATACTTTGAACGAGCATTCTTGTTGCATATTATATACCTAATTGGTTTTATGTACGGTTCTAACGATTTGGATGAATTTTTTATTACGATAATGTTTTAGGCACTTTCCAAGTTTATCTAAGTAGATAAATAAATATATTTCCCGAATTGTTGCCAGAATTAAGGGATAACGCCAATCAAATTGAAAGACGCCAAGCGAAGCTCGGTTGCGCTTAGGTATTTTCAAATAAAACAGATGTTAAAACGACAGAATTATCCTAAAACGGGATCGCCTTTGGGATCTTATCCTTTTGCGAAAAAAAAGAAAATAATTAAAGGAAAGAAAATTTTGATTTATGTGAATACTGAAATAGATACATAACGCAGTTGGTAGTATCAATGTGTTCCAAGGTGAATGTATTATACTATATTTACAAGTAGGATATTTAAATTATAAAATGATATATTAACTAACAAAAAAATCTGCATCATGCCGGCTTCTTTAGATAGGATAAATCAACCTCGTAGCTGGTTTGCATTAGGGATTTGTTGACTGTAATCGAATACAATATGTAATATGACGACCTTTTCAGATAGTCGATGTCGCTTCCTTTCCCAAAGTGTATGTACATACCTATGTACTTAGCTATGAAGTATACAAAAATTTTAAAGTGCCTACCTTTTTTCGATGCTTTCTCATATGAAAAATATATTACAAGGATTTTTGTATATAAGGATTTCACAGTTACTACCTACTACCTTTATATTTTCCTCAAAATGGACATTTCAAAGCTATTGAATCAAATAATGTAACTACTGTGCGCGCACACGTTCGAATATGCAGGAACCCAGGGCGCGCGCCGTGACCGTGAATGACGTTTATTATCTGTGTAAAACTGAACACTCTTCTTTGTCCTTTTGTAACCAATTTTCATTGCTGGTCGAATTCATAAATTAATAATGTATATTTCCTGTTTTATTGCAATTAATACACCTACGCCAAATCCGATGGATCTCGGCCAAAAGTAAACCTACAAATCCGGCGTGGTGCGCCAACATAGTGGCGACCGTGACAGGACTTGTAGGTTGACCTTGGACACGAATAAAACTACAAATCCGGTGTGGTGCCGCAAACATAGTGGCGACCGTGACAGGACTACCTGTACAACGCAACCAACAAAGACGTACAAAAACTGCCGCATCATCGCCGACGAAACAGAAAAAGGATCGCAGCCCACGGAGATACCAAGACAAAGTGAGCCCGTTCCTTACCTTCAAATACCCAAAACTATTCTATTCACCTATAATATATTCTATTCACCTATATTTACAAAATTCAAGCTAAATCTGTGTTTAGGTAATTACAAAATCTTCCTATACAATACTTACTATTGGCATACAAGTTGTCTAAACTATTTTCGCATCTCATGCTCTAATAACGACTTGAAAGTCTTAGTAAACGAAATTTAAAGGTTCTAATCAGCAAAATACCTATCATTAAAGAATTGCTAAACCAATTCTACATAATTAAATATCGTACCTTCTTAATTATCTTAGTATAATTGAAACCATTTTCCAAAATTATAAAATATAAATCCATTGCTTCAATGCCTATACTATAGCTCCCTACTATTATTACTTGATACACAAAGCTGCATAATTATCAATTCCAGTGCAACTCAGAGACGCTTGCTAAGGCACAGCACTTAATCCAGTCGTGCTCCCACGCATACTGTGGCAGCCTCGAACTTCAGCCAGTGCCGCCGGCCCCCTGCAACTGTTGCACAGCACCAGTCTACTTCTGCGCACGGCTAGTGGAACATCAAACTTGAAGCGAGGAGCGTATTGTATCAAACTTCATATACAAGTAAGCTACCCTTTCTATACCTGCATCAGTGTATTGATCTCAAATCATGGAAAATACATTTAAAGCTTTAAATTTAAAACGTGCCTCAATTAAGGGCCGCGTTACTAAATTCAGTAATCAGTTAGATGACCTAAAAGGCCGTAGAATAACTCCATCTGAGGTCGACATACTGACGCAAAGGTTAGCAAAGATTGAAGCATTATTCGCCGAGTTCGATGGTGTGCAAGATCAAATAGAGGGCTTGGATGAAAAGAATTTAAGCGTTGAGTTAGACACTAGGGAGACCATTGAACAAGCTTTCTATAATTCAATCTCTGTTGCTAAGGAAATCATATCGGACAACAGTGCCTCTAAGAAGGCTGGATCATTCGACCAAAGTTATACCTCAGCGATAGGGGCAGACGAGGAGGATCACGAAGTGATCGGATTTCGTCTCCCTATAATTAAAATCACTCCTTTTTCTGGAAATTATCAATCTTGGGTTCAGTTTAGAGACACTTTCAATTCCTTGATTAACAGCAACCCTAGAATTAAAAATATACATAAGTTTCATTACCTCGTATCATACTTAGAGGGTGAAGCGGCTCGAGTGATCAGCAATCTTGAGGTGTCTGATGCTAATTATCCTGAAGCGTGGAATCTATTGTGTGAGCGTTACAACAACACACGTCAATTGATAAATAGTCATTTAAAATTACTTTTTAACATTGAACAGACTCGCGAGAGTGACAAATCTTTAAGATTCGTTGTTGATCACATTACCAAAAACTTGCGGGCACTTAAAACTTTAAACCAACCAACCGAGCATTGGGATGTTGTGATCATATATTTAGTCTCAGCAAAGTTAGACAGCAATACCCGAGTCAAATGGGAAGAATATATTCATGCTAATGTCAGATCTTCGGAGATGCCTACACTTGATGATTTTTTGACTTTTTTGAAGGCTCGTGCCGACGTGCTTGAGTCTGTTTTCCGCAGTAAGCAGGAACCAAACAAGAACATCAAGCAAACTCCGAATATCTCACAAGGCTATAAAAAAGCTCAGTCTTCTGTATCCACTAAATCCTTTGTTGTTGAGAAGGGTGACAATTCCAATGTCTCGCTAACTTACAAGTGCGCGGTTTGTAAACAGGATCATCGCATTTATGAATGTGAACAATTCAAATCAAAATCAATTGAAGAGAGGGCAGCACTGGTAGCCAAGCTAAGATTATGTACAAATTGTTTGCGGGTAGGACATAATCAACGTTTCTGCAAGACCCCAGGTTCTTGCAAGAACTGTAAAAAGCGTCACAGCACTATGATATGTAAGGCTTCTGAGCCTGATAAAGAAACAAGAGAAACAAATGAAGGTACTTCTGATCCCATTGCGATGTCAGCCACCATGTCTTCAGAGACTCTATTGTGTACAGCACTGGTTGACGTCATCAATCCTAAAACTAATGAAGCTGTTACTACAAAAGCACTGCTAGATTGTGCTAGCCAGTGTACATTCATATCAAAAAAGTTAAAGGAACAGTTAAATCTGACACCATTACTCTCCGAGACGAAAAATGTCACAGGAATCGGTGACATAGCGTTCAAGCTTCCTGCTGAACGGTGCGAAATACGCATCAAATCCTAACAAAACCCGTTCAGTATTATTTCATCATGCCTCGTCATCCCTAAAATTTCAGGAAAAATTCCTAAAACACTAATTAATATTTCACATTTAAATTTAGCTTCGTTTGCTCTTGCAGACCCACAATTTAACGAACCTTCAGAAATAGGTATACTCATAGGTGCGGACATCTTTTGGGATGTGATCTTATCAAAGCAGCAGTCCCTTGGCAAAGGTAATCCTATTCTGCGCCAATCAAAATTAGGTTGGCTCATTGCAGGTCCGTTACACCAAAAATGTGATGACACCATACAATGCAATTTTACAAAAGTCACTAATAGTGCTAGTGACATAACGGATAATTCCTTGACAAGTCTACACAAGGATTTAAAAAGATTCTGGGAGCTAGAAAGCTTACCAACGAAACCTCTACTAACCTCGCAAGAGATAGAGTGTGAAAATCATTTCACAGAACATACCAAACGAAACAGTGAAGGGCGTTTCATAGTTAAACTCCCGCTCACTGAAACACCAGATTGTCTGGGTGACTCATACTATATGGCAAAAAAGAGATTTCTAAATCTGGAACGTCGATTCAAAAAGCAACCTGAAATTAAGGAGGCTTATGTAGACTTCATTAATGAATATGCTCACCTAGGACATCTATCAATTTCAGATGTTGACCGACCTGAAAATGGCTATTTTGTCCCACACCATCCAGTTATCCGCGAGGGCAGCGAATCAACGCGCCTCCGCGTCGTATTCGATGCATCGAGCCGCACAGCCAATCACAGCTGCACACCAGGTTCTAAACTATCTTGTTTGTCCGTAAATGATATACAAATGATAGGTCCTACGATACAAGACTCTCTTTTTAACATCCTTATTCGATTTCGTCAATATCAGTATGTGATATCGGCTGATATCGAAAAAATGTACCGTCAGATATTAGTACATGAGTCTGATCGCAATCTGCAGCTGATTTTGTGGCGAGATGCAGAGGACAAACCGTTACAAACTCTCAGGCTCAACACAGTCACATATGGTTTTGCTAGCGCAAGTTTTCTTGCAACGCGTTGTCTCTGGCAAGTTGGAGAAGAATGTGATGACCCGGTCATTAAAAAGATTATCCAAACCGATTTTTATGTCGACGACTTATTGACAGGTCATGACGATGAGAGCCAACTTCGATTCATTCAGCAGACGGTTGCTGAAAACCTTGCTAAGGCGGGATTCAACTTGCGCAAGTATCGCTCCAACTTACCTTCTCTGCTATCAGCTGAAACTATTCAGTCCAATGGGAACCTAATAATAAGCGAAACCACAAATACCCTTGGTCTGAGCTGGGATCCATCCCGAGATATTCTGAAGTTTCCCTTCGATATCAGCACAGTTGATGCCGTCACTAAACGCACGATACTTTCGTCAACGTTCAAGCTTTTCGACCCTTTGGGGCTCCTATCTTTGTGCACTATCGTTCCCAAAATTTTAATTCAGACCTTATGGTCCCTAAAACTGGATTGGGATGATCCAGCACCTCAAGAAGTTGTCAAATCTTGGAAGAATTTCACTGACGGCATGGAATCAGTTTCCTCTTTATCTATCCCGAGATTAACGATAATCCCAAATGCAGAATCCATTGAAATGCATTGTTTCTGCGACGCATCGCAACGCGCATTTGGCTCATGCATCTTTCTAAGATCATTTAATAAAGAAGGCCAAGTGCGTGTGAATTTGCTTTGCGCCAAATCACGCGTTGCTCCAGCATCCACTCCAACTACGATTCCCCGTCTTGAACTCTCGGGCGCTCTGCTTGCAGCTGAAATGAGTTCCACTGTATCTCAAGCTTTACGTTGCCAAATCTCACGAATCGTTTATTGGACTGATTCGAGCATCGTATTAGCTTGGATACGGAATGGCTCCAAGAATCTCAAGGCTTTTGTGGCAAACAGAGTTGCCACTATTCGAGAACTTACGGAGACGTCGGCATGGTATCATGTTCCCACGGAGCACAACCCAGCAGATCTGCTGTCTCGTGGAGTAGATCCCCGAGACATAGCAAGTTGTAACCTGTGGTGGTTTGGGCCATCATTCTTGACTATGCCAGAATCTGAATGGCCATCGTCGCAGTCGCAACCTCCTATTGAGACGGATGAATTACCTGAGGTGAAGGCGCACGTCGTCGAAACAAATGATGCAGAGCCATCACCATTTAATGTACAAAAACATTCTAAACTAAAGACGGTACAAAACATTTTTGGCTACATCAATAGATTTATGCATAATTGCAAGAACCCAAAAAATAAACTCACCGGTTCACTATCCGCGTCTGAGCTTGACAAAGCGCTCCAAAAATTAGTTTATATCTCCCAGTTAGAGTCCTTTCAAAAAGAATACGACAGGCTATTAAAAGGAAAGTCACTTAATCCTAAATCTAATATTGCGGCACTTAACCCTTTTCTCCATGAAGGTCTAATTAGGGTAGGTGGACGTATACAAGCTTCCGAATATAGCTTTGACATGAAGCACCCCATGTTGTTAAGCTCTAAACATCATTTTACAAAATTGCTGTTAGAGCAGGAACACCGCAAGCTTTTACATGCAGGTCCGCAGGCTTTACTAGCCTCTATTAGAACTCGTTTCTGGCCTATAGGCGGTAGAAACCTTGCGCGACGAACCGTTCTCAATTGTATAGTTTGTAGGCGTTTTCAGGGTCGATCGGCCACGAATATCATGGGCAACTTACCTTCGGAAAGACTTATGCCAGATTTTCCCTTTCATGTTGTTGGAACTGACTTTGCTGGGCCATTTATGATCACGGATCGCAAAGGTCGTGGTTGCAAAATATCGAAAGCTTATTTATGTATTTTTATATGTTTCAAATACAAGTGTATCCATTTAGAAACGGTCTCAGAACTGTCCAAAAACGCTTTTGTTTTAACGCTCAGGCGATTTATTGCACGCCGAGGTCTCCCAAGGTCAATTCATTGCGATAATGGTGGAAATTACGTCTCGGCGGCAAGAGAAATCCGCGAATTTCTGCAAGCCAATAGCGATGCTATTCATGATTTTGCCGCCAACGAAGGAGTCGAATTTTGCTTCTCCCCCCCATACGCTCCTCACTTCAACGGGTTGATGGAGGCCGGCGTGAAATCGGCGAAGTTTCACCTAACCCGGATCGTAGGAAACACGCATTTAACTTTCGAGGAGCTGTGCTCGTTGTTTACTCAAATAGAAGCCATCCTTAATAGTAGACCCCTCTATTCCCTCAGCTCCTCACCCAACGATTTCTATCCCCTAACCCCGGGCCACTTTTTAATCGGAAGACCCCTGGTATCGCTGCCAAGCCCTAACTTGCTGGAAACTAAGGAAAGCCAGATCGATAGGTTTCTACGCATAGAGCGAATGCGTCAGCTGTTCTGGCGGCGCTGGAGTCACGAATTTGTTTCCGAACTGCAAGAACGAGTCAAGTGGCGGACGACAGGAAATAACTTACGGGTCGACGACCTGGTAGTGTTGAAGGAAGACGGCTTACATCCACTACATTGGCGCCTAGGAAGAATCAAAAAATTGTTCCCGGGAGAGGACGGCGTGACGCGAGTCGTAGATGTCACTACAGCGAAGGGCGTCGTGCGCCGCGCCATCGGCCGCATTTGCTTACTACCGAGCCCCAACGACACGGAAAGGAAGTCTTGAAAGCTGAAGGCTTTCCAGGGCCCGGAGTATGTGCGCGCACACGTTCGAATATGCAGGAACCCAGGGCGCGCGCCGTGACCGTGAATGACGTTTATTATCTGTGTAAAACTGAACACTCTTCTTTGTCCTTTTGTAACCAATTTTCATTGCTGGTCGAATTCATAAATTAATAATGTATATTTCCTGTTTTATTGCAATTAATACACCTACGCCAAATCCGATGGATCTCGGCCAAAAGTAAACCTACAAATCCGGCGTGGTGCGCCAACATAGTGGCGACCGTGACAGGACTTGTAGGTTGACCTTGGACACGAATAAAACTACAAATCCGGTGTGGTGCCGCAAACAACTACCAAATCTTCAATACGCTGATATTTTCAGGACGAGAGGTTACAATTTTTAAATTCCT
This sequence comes from Maniola jurtina, assembly GCF_905333055.1. Taxonomy (NCBI): domain Eukaryota; kingdom Metazoa; phylum Arthropoda; class Insecta; order Lepidoptera; family Nymphalidae; genus Maniola; species Maniola jurtina. The sequence goes on along the minus strand of NC_060040.1, from coordinate 8,115,880 downwards.
AGATTAAATGTTTTTTCAGCTTAAAAGCTCTTCATAAATGTTCTGAAGAACTTTTTTGTCTAGAATTTTATAAACTTTAATTTGGAAGATGCTTTAATCCTAAAGTCTTATAGTTTATAGATAGTTCATAGTATAGTATCGCTGTTACTCTAGTAGTTTTCGAAAAATATGCAATTATCTGGAAAATGGGGTATACCTACCCCATTTTCAAATACCTAGCGATTTTCAAAACTACTTCAACCTTCAACCTTAGGTAAATGGTAAAATTTCATGATCATAGGATAATTAACGAATCTATTAACAATGGATATCTGCCTATAAATAAAAAATCTAGTACCTAGGTGTTTATTTTACTGTAGCTTATTGTTTCAAAAAGATGTATCGATATTTTTGGAACCAGATTAGATGATCAGAAGAAGTGATCTCAGCTTTGGAGGGGCGTAATGCGCATGTACCTACTTGAGATAGGGTCACGGTCACGAAGAGCAATTTCGTCTCGTGACTCCTATATTATGGTCATAAATTTCTGCGTACTTTAACCAAACTAAGCCAATCTATTATAATATTATTGTGTTAATCAGATTTAATACGAAACATTACAAACAGGTAGGTACCTATATTTATGATTTTGCTTCGAAATTCTTTAGGTTTCGAAAGCAAATTGCTTTAAAAATCTATTGTGTTATTATCAACATTATTTCTCTCTTATTCATTTACATACTATCCCATTGTTATCACACATATTTAAAAAAAATGATTTCCAAAATTTTTTTACAGAAATAACGAATAATAAAATAACAGAAACACCCTATAGGTTTCTTGACAGACACGGCAGACAGACGGACGGACGGACAGACAGACAGACAACAAAGTGTTCCTATAAGGGTTCCGTTTTTCCTTTTGAGGTACGGAACCCTAAAAATCTAAATTCATACCAAAGAAGTCGCGGGCATCGTCTACTTAGTATAGAGAAAGCTTTAGATACATCTCGGAGACGGATTAAGACTCCTTTCCATCCCGAAAAATCAAAGAGTTCCCACGAGTTTAAAAAAAATAAAAACCAAACCTTACACTGATGAAGTCGCGGGCATCATCTAGTTTTATACATTTCAAGGAAATAAAACATGTTTCCTGTTCCACGTTACAAGAATTTATCATCAGAAGGGTATTCCAGTCTGATTTATCACGTGGGACAGCCCTGTCTGTCAGAGCCAGGCGGATATAATTTGGGTCGCTGTCCACACTTATCAGCCCTGTCTCTACGAATGTAAAAGATTTTTCACATTGTCTAATTAATTGATAGCAGCTTCGTCTTCTGATGCAACTATTAATTTATACTAACCACTCTAGCGCGTAGCGCGCAGACGAAAGTCGATACAATCCATATTATATGTATTATATGAAAGTATGCCTGCCTTTCTGTCTACTAGCTTTTCAGGACCCATCTTAGTAAGTATTAAACAGATTTGACGGGTACAGAGAGTACATCCCGGACGGATGATAAATGATATAATATGATATTATGATCATCGGGAATGGACATAAACTACTTTTTGTGCCAAAAAATCAAAGAGTTCCCACGGGATTTTATAAGTATTTAAATACAAGTGGGTAAAGTCGCGGGCATCATCTATTTGGTACAGAGATAACTTGCGTCTCGTATATGGACATAGGATAATTTTTATCTCGGAAAATCGACAAGTTCATTTGGGATTTAAAAAAAACCTAATCCAAGTGGATGAATTATAAGTCATCTAGTAATCCAATAAAGTATTTCAGAGGACGCTAATTTAAACTCAAATTGAAACAAATGACATGGTGTTTGCCATGTTCACCCTTACTTTTTAGTCAAATATAAGAAACTTAAAAAAAAAAAATGACTTTCTTACTGCCACGACAAAATAACATTGATTCTAACTAAAAGATTCAAAGCAATAAGAAGCAGAAAGAAGACTGTAGAGTACCTAAAAGAATACCTAAAATACCTACTTAAAATAAATAACAAAAACGATAATTTACTTCATCAAAAAGTAATTTACTCAAGAAAAACAATTCCAAATCTCACTGGCCCAAATATGTATTTAAATTCCTTGTAACAAGGGGCGGGATAAAACAGAAAGCTAAAGATTGCCGCATTCATAATTACGTCCGCCCATCATCAGGCCCTTGCGCTCAATACCAGTAACAATGAACTGAATGGAACCAGAATGACTAAAAAAACATTCCACAATACTTGAACTAACAATTCCTCAAACTTCCGTTCGAATTTCGAATCGACTGTCAAAGTTTTCTATTGTTGTTGAATTCTCTCTAATAACTACTCATTTAACCCGTGAAAATATTATTTCATTGGGTTATAACGTCTAAGGAAGTTATCGGAACGTGGAAATGTCATAAACATTAAATTGTTGTTTGTTATGTTTCTGGTTTCCTTCGATGAGTAACAGTAATCATAGATTGGACGTTGAAAATATAGAGAAATATTCGTTTGGGGTATTATTACAATTCTATTCCTCATTTATGAGGTTCGAGATCTCCATCGACCACTAGTCCAATACGATCAATGGATCGCTTTAGAGATTGAAATAAAGAATATTAAAAACTAGAGACCGTCAGTCCGTAGAATTTCGAATAATCTGGCCTTGCTTCTTGCCTGTAGGTATTATAAAACTCTGTGCGAAATTCCAGCTTTCTAGATACAAGCGTTTAGGCTGTGCATTGATAAGTTAGTGAGTCAGGACTTTTATTTTTATAGGTATACATATAAAGGTAGATAGATGATCAGGACCTTTGAACAGAATTTTGCTCGACGGTATTTTTACAGGTCACACAATTGTGAATTTTCTAGTTTCGTATTTCCTTTCATATAGGTAGTGGCTGAAACTGATATGTCTGTGAAAAGAATTCTTAGCAGCTGAAAATTTAACCCGACACCTTTATATGGTAAACGTTAAAATATAACATAATTCTTATTCATGATCAACCCATTTCCGCCCCACTACTGAGTACGGGTCTCCTCTCAGAATGAGAAGGGTTTAGGCCATAGTCTGCCACGCTGGCCCAATGCGGATTGGCAGACTTCACACACCTTTGAGAACATGGAGAACTCTCAGGCATGCAGGTTTCCTCACGATGTTTTCCTTCACCGTTAAAGCAAGTGATATTTAATTGCTTAAAACGCACATAACTGAAAAGTTAGTGGTGCGTGCCCGGGATCGAACCCCCGACCTCCGGTTAGGAGGCGGACGTTCTAACCACTAGGTATATATATATAGTATAGATAATAAGAATTATAAGCTGTGATAGACAGCTTATAATTCTTATTATCTATTATTATATATATTATATAATTCTTATTATCTTCTGTTAATACTTTTCTAATATTATCGAATTAATATTTCACGATGCTTAACTGTTATGTTTAATCAGATTAATGGTGACGTAGTTCGAAAAACCGATGGACATTAAGGTCCCAAGGTACTAAAATGGTGACCTCACACCGGTAAGCGTAGCATTGGCAGACCCAGTGGTAAGTGGACAGGCATCAAAAGAGTGACAGGGAGCCGTTGGATTCAGGCGGGTGCAAGACTGTGGCGTGCGGAAATTCCTAAAAGAGGCATATGCCTAGCAGTGGATATTTAACAGTAGACGATTATAATGATGAATGGTTGCGTAGTGGGACCTATGGAATATTACACGGCAATCGTCTCCTAACTCCTAATAAGACCAGATGCTAGTTATAACACTTTAACGGCACCAGGGGCTTAGTGTGCCTTTGCAAGACACGGATTCAAGTAATAGACACAACACCTAGACTATAACTATAAATTAAAAATTTATAACACCCCCGACAGGTGAAGATTACAGTAACTAGAAAAGAGCTGATAACTTTCAAACGGCTGAACCGATTTCTTGGAGTATAGCTAAGCATGCTTAGCTATAATCCAAGAAAATCGGTGGCTTGATCGAGAATGTGCACACTCTCGATCAAGCCACCTTTCAAACAAAAAAACTAAATTGAAATCGGTTCATTAGTTTAGGAGCTACGATGCCACAGACAGATAGATACACAGATACAGAGATACACACGTCAAACTTATAACACCCCTCTTTTTGGGTTGGGGGTTAAAAAGAGACGTAAATAATACAATTTGCGCCGCTTACCTACCGGTTTCTTCTAATTAGGTCAAACCTACTGCTAACGCATTTCTCAAGATGACACTCAACTCAATACAATCTGTAAGAAAAGGATAATAACAATGATAGATGGCTCAACGGGCTCTCAGAAATAGGGAGATAAAGTACTTAATTGCTGAGGCCACATATCGGATTACCATTTGGGATCAATATGACTTACTCATAAACTTTGAGATTTTCTCGGTTTATCGGTAACACTTATTTCTTTAGTGTTTCCCTTATTATACCTTGCAATAAAACATCGATGCAATGAACAGGCGAAACTGTTTTTTTTTTGTTCTTAAAAATAATATTGATAATGTTAATCTTGACCAATATTTCCCTTTTCCCCCCAATTAGGCGTAAAGTTTGTGCTATAACCACTGAGCTCTCCCGTGGCCATGACGGATTTTACTCACTAAAAAAAGGCGTAGGTACGACAATAGTACAACGGGTAGGGTTGAACCACCGACCTTTCTGAATTCAGTCCGCTCCTTAACCGTTGAGCTATTGAGGCTCTAAATATGAGAACACTGTTGTTCAATTAACGAGCAGGACTACCTAGTTGTTTCCGGAAATTGTCAATTGTCAGCGCATAGCCAGTTAGTGTTAGGTCTACCGATAACCACAGCCATTACGATTTCTATTCTAATGAAGTACTTAGTTGGCTTTCCTCACCGCCCTCATAATGAAACCTTTCCAAAATTCCTGTTTGAAGAACTTGTTTAACAATTCTTATATAAAAAACCTTACCCCCTTTGTACCTACTATAGCATTATTAATAACTCAGTTGCTATACGGAAACACGGTCAAGTGTTCATCGATAAAATATAAAAATAATCCTATGAATTCATAAGAATTTCTAAACATTTCCGGCAGGCAATTTAAAATACTGTCACGATGGAAACCATTTTCATATTCACGCCACTCACAGTGCACCAGCAGCATATAAAATGTGTACTCTATGGAAACTAATTGGAACCTTTTTAACCTTTAACTTATAACTGTTATAACTACTCTTTGAATCCAGGTTGCCCCAGCTCGCTATTAAAATGTTGTCGCGTTATTAGTATTTTATTGCTTACACCAACCCTTTCCCCTTTGGTGGAGTTCCTAAAATTTTATTGTTAGTGGGGGATCTACGTTATAAAGGGAACCTACGTGCATGAGTTAATAAGTTTTACAATAATTTGTAATTCATCAAAATCAATTAAAATACATATTATTTTATTGATACCGAGTTGCAGCGTTTATGTATTTAACAATATAATATGGTAAGACGATGAAGAAATTCCTTGTTGATCCAGTTATGGGGGTATTATGCAGACATAGAGGCACGCGGATGACCGCTTTAAAGCTTACCCTAGACTTTCTAATGAATTAAATGACGACCATGCCAGGGGCAAACAAAGTGCTCGGCTGTAATGAAGAAATACTTGAGACAGGATATGTTGTACCTCCAACTTAACTTTGTTTCAATGAAAATCGACGACGTGTTTGGGAATATTTACTGGAGTTCCAAGTTGTTCCCTCTTTAGTGCCTCTACCAATTTAAAGTGCATATTATAAGGACCAATTTTTCAATCGCCAAGTAATATTATTTTTTTATGTAACGGATATCTTCTTATATTAGGTTCAATTCAAAATCTGCCAAAGTATAAAAATTCATCGGTTACAGTTTATTTGGTGATTGAAAGATCATTTTTCATCAATCCAGATCTTTGGTATTTTCTTGCTGGTAAGTATTTATATAGTTTTCTACATGTCGAAAATTAATAGAGTCCTCTATCTCACTAACATTAGATTATGTGACTAGGAATTCTGTCTATACCATTGACTTCCTTGAAACTAGAACAACTGAATACTTACACAGTTCTTTAAGTTGTAAGATTTATTATAGAACTTCGCGATAAACAAATGTTTTCTTATCAGAAAAACATACAAATATAAAACTACTCGAAACAAAAAAGAAGGGAAGTTGTGTTTGTTAAATTACGGCTATATAAGCATTGGCTTGAAACATTGAAAGTATAAGAAATCTATTTTTTCCTCCTATTACCGAGTGCCAATAAGGAAGGTACTACATCAAATTACGATCAAGCCTAAATATTTGTAAGTATAACTTAAGTAGTAATTTTATTTTAAATTAAACTTATATCTCAAACAGGTACCTAGGAATTAAGAAATTTTCCAATGACGCGCCTTAGTTTTTCTTGATCGTAGAGACTCTTTCAGACTCTTTGTTCACGTGTCCTTTTAGCGTTTACACTTAGCCTTTAATTCACTAACGTTTAGTCCTTTTAAGTCTTCTCACTATTTTCGTTGCGTCTAGTAGCTGGCTTCTCTCAACGTTAACATGATAGCGAATCCAATGATCGTGGGCTTTGGCTTTGGTGATAATTTTATGAACGTCTTCAATTTTCGTCCCAATCCAAAATATCTCCAAAGTATTGAATATGCTCACATCAATACTAAGCCTGTTCTTCTCTCCCATCTTCTATAATACACAGGATTGTAACAGAAAAGCAGAAAAATAACTCCTAGAAACTCTATATATGTATGATATGAGATTTTAGGAGTTACGAAATGTTACGATTTCGCGGTCCGTCTAGTTTTTGCTGCAATCCATATTGTTCCTGTGAAACAGCTGCAGTTTTGTTTTAGTATATTTTATTATTGCTCCACAGGCATCCACAGGTGATGAAATGGCCAACTGCGTCTGCAAGTGTAATGTTAGAAGACTGTCCCATTAACTAGATGGGTAGGTGACATCAAGCGAGCTGCGGGGAGTCGCTAGAACAAGCGGTATAAGATTACATCGAAATCCCTTCCGCAGTGCAAGTGAAGAATAAACCTGCACATCACCGCATCGAAAACTTGGTAGATCTAGACCTAACTGGATGACTACGATCTCTACCCTGGCTGGATAAAACAGATTTTCATTAAACATAGTACTCGTGTTTCCTATTTTTTATTCTTTGTCATAGTTTTAAGCAATAAAGTGTTGAAATAAATAAATAGTTAAGAACCATCTAGATAGAACAGGCTTTCGAATAAAAGAAACCGCATTCAAATCAGTCCATTCGTTTGAGCACAACGAGGCCACAGATAGACTTACAACACCCCTCTTTTTGCGTTGGTGGGTGTAATGAGACGAGATGAGAATCAATCTCAAAGAACCAATGCATGTTATAAAGGCCTTAAGAATTAATGAATATTTACGCTAAGCTGTTCGAAACAAATGCAAAAATTTAAGTGGAGATTAAACTAATTTGAAAGTCACAAGAATCGTATGGAATCTCGTGATTAAATTATTTTAATCATCACATAATTTTTTTCATTCAATTTGAGCAACTCAGCTTTATAGGGGACAAAAATGCAAACAAATAAAGCTTAAATAATAAAAGCGTCCAAGTGCAAGTCGGACTCGCCCATGAAGGGTTCCGTAGCAGCAAGTAACATCATATGGACGGACAGACAGACATGACGAATCCATAAGGGTTTTGTTTTTTTGCCATTTGGCTACGGAACTAAACGGCCAAAAATCACGTAAGTATAGTCCGAAAGTGAAGTTCAGTCACGTCCCTAGCATAGCAATGTGGATCGCACGAGTGGCGAGCGTACTCGATGGAATGTGAGCTGGCCACTCAAGCCTTGTAAGTGTAGTTGCATATTAAAATTCGTCCACAATTCGCACAATGTGGTCGACCTAGCGAATGACATAATGATTATGAATAAACGAGTACTATAAGTAGTAAGAGAAGTCAGAACAAGTGTAAATTAAAAATTTATAACACCCCCGACAAGTGAAGGTTACAGTAACTAGAAAAGACCGAAAAGACCTGATAACTTTCAAACGGCTGAACCGATTTTCTTGGACTATTCCGCGCCTACGATCCAAAGTATCAGAGTTTTCCAAAACATCATTTTCAAATAAATAATTATGTATCAAGGCAACGTCCATCTTGACAGCTTGACATTTGTCAATTGACATAATATTATGAACCTAACGGTTATGTATCCTTCTTTTCTACAAGAAAACTAGAAAAGAGCTGATAACTCTTAAACGGCTGCACCAATTTTTTTGGATTATAGCTAAGAACACTCTCGATCAAGCCACCTTTCAAACAAAAAAAACTAAATTAAAATCGGTTCATTCGTTTAGGCGCTACGATGCCACAGACAGATACACAGACACACAGATACACAGATACACAGACACACAGATACACAGATACACACGTCAAACTTATAACACCCCTCTTTTTGGGTCGGGGGTTAAAAACTACATTTATTCAGAACTGCTGATCGGACTGCGTAATCATGGTGTACCTAGAGTCTAGACGATGGGGTGCAGTTCTGACTGTGTGCCTGTAAGACTACGCTGACTGCACGCGGTCAGTCAGTCGATAGTCGCGATGCAGTTATTGAAAACTCGTCAAAGTTTCTTCTTTACACGCTATGCTCGTTGTTATCCTATGACTCAACGCTAAGTCCAACGGTTTCCTTATCGATGATGATTAATGAATTATATACCGATTTTCCCAACTGCCCGTTCGATTCCGACTTTAAAAATGACTGGGTTACTTTTATTGAGTCATAAGATGTGGCGGCGCGCTTTGTTTTAATATTGAAACTTGATTGAAACGGAATTCATTAACAAAGTTATCTTTATTAATTTAATTTTATGACAATGAACTTCATATTTGGCTTTTATTGCTTATACTTAATTTCAATGTTCGCAATTTTACATTTCCTTATTACTTTTGCTGGAATTTCACTAAATTCCTTTCTCTGTCTACCAGTCCGCTCATTTATCTGATATTGTTTTTAATAAAACTGTTTATGAAATTATTTTCAGACAAAATGTTAGTAATAAAATCCTCTGTTTACGTATTTTTAATTGCATAAACGTGAATATTAATACTATGTAATTAAACTGCTAAGTACTATGCTCAAATATATTCCGATTTTAATAGCCAATTTGCTACAATATAAGCAGTGATTACGCACAATTTTATGCAAAAATCATTAATTAAAAGTATTGTAATTAATACTAACATACTCTAATGAAGGCAAAAATTTAAATCTGCTTCTATGAATCTATTACCATACCTCATTTAAGTACTTACATTTTCTTATAAGGGTAATTCAACTCCCATACTAAGTCAAATCAATGTAATGTATTTAGAGGCTTGATCTATAATCCATATAAAAGTACAGATATATTCCTAAAATTTTTAAAAATTGATCCGCTTTTACGTAGAGAACAAACGAAGCCGATAAGTGCTTTTAATGGTTATACCGAATACCTACATTACGAACAGGAGAAAAAACCTATACAGTCACCGCTCTTATTTATGCAATTCGCAACCTAACTTCGACATGAGACAAATCAGGGAAACCAGAATTTATACTCTTCGATATATAAGGACAGCTTTTTCAAATAAAACATCAACAGTCGTTAACTTCACGTATATTGATTTCATCTTGTTACGATCTTTTACATTAATTCAGATCAAGCAGTTTACATAATTCCCAATATTAAATTACTAAGCAGCTGGTTTTCAAATATAGCCCAGTATTGACATCAGATTTGTATCAACTGACCCTTCCTTTTGGCTTTTATCTTATATTTTTTTATATCAGTGACCTTACAGTTAAATACTGTTATAAATTATTTAATTTATAACAGTATTTAACTGTAAGGTCACGGTAACAACAAAAGCAAGAGCTCTATATTTATAGAGCTCTTGCTTTTGTTGTTATTTACCACTATAATTACTTACCTAGTAGTAGTAAGTATTTCCTAATTATAATTTTTAACTCATCATTATGAGATGATGAGAAATATACGAGAAAAGCAAAAACGAGTTTATTGGTAAAACATAAATTAAAAATTAAAAGTAAAAAGCATGAACTTGTATTATAGGTAATAACGGCCTCTAATATAAAAAATGTACAAACTGTTATCTTGATTGCAATTTAAAGATCTTATCGATCGTTTTCAAGCATGCTTGTTAAGATAAAATGCAAATGCCGATTTTTATTTTTTAAATATTTAAAAGTTTTGTGAAAATTAAATTCATAAAGACGCTTATATGCAGACATATTATTTTTACCACCAGCAAAACTGTCATTATTGAAATTACATAATAGGCATATCAGAAGAACCTTTCGAAACCATCGCTTTACCAGAATTTATATTTTTACAGCTTTCAGGGGAACTACTCAGAGGAAAATAGCCAGCAGAAGACCTGGTCGAAGAAGATCATCGTGCCTCAAGAATTTGCAATGGCAAGGGAAGAGTATCCGATCTTTATTCCGCGCAGCAGTATCCAAGGTGCACATAACCCTGGTTACCAACCTCCGATTCAAGACGGCACTATAATAAGAAGAATATTTCTCCGTGTATTTCTATTTGTATGAGAGTCTGTCGCTATTTTGAAGTGCACTTTATGTCTACACTGTACTAATACAGGCAGTTGAATACAATGCGAAACTAGTGTTTAGTGCTATTCTATCCTATATCTTATTCAGTTAAGAATACTACTTAATCTGCCCCAGGCAGGTTATCTCGGGTGCAAATTCCGAAAATCATTTCTTAGTGGGGCTTCTTAGGGTTAGTTCTCTTTATAGAAAAAAACCTATATGCAAAATCTCAATATTTTAGATCCATCATCCAACACCTGTACTGTACCTACGATGATATTATGACAGTCAGTTAGTTTTGCCTTTTAAATATAAAGATACATTTCATTTATTTTATTTAGAAATCTTTATTGCACACTCATAATATGTATAAAGGAAAATAATACATGATACAGAAAAAACTATACAAAAGGGTGCAAAAGCAGAGAGAAATCTCTTATAGGTTATCTCTGATGAAAGATCATCAAGATTAATTTTAATTTAATCTTTGTTAAAGAAAGATAAAATTAAGACAGCGTTTAATAGCCTCATCGGGTGACAGAAGGGCTGGCTCATCATTTTTTGCGCAACGGATCAGTCTGGCTGTCCAACGCGGAAATGCAGCCAGTATTCTTGGCACCATTCCACGCGGGCATGATTTGTAATTAGATAAGGCTAGCTTTAAGTTTTATTGTAATATTTTAATTAAATAAACCAAAAGATCAAAAAAAAAAAAAAAGATTAAATAACGAAATATACTCTGAAGGCAGTCATTACTTTTCTCAGTGGCTTCTTTACGTCTATAGCCCTTCAAAACCCGCTTTAATTTGCGCTGGTAATATCGTGACTAAGTAATTCTCAAATAATTCTGACGGCCACAAAAACGCGCGGTCTGTACAGGTCCTTAAATTCATAGTGGCCGGTTTTAATTATATCGAAGGGCGATGTCCACGCCACATGCAGAGCTACGAGATAAGAGAGCAGAGCAAACAAAAACTACCACTTAAAATATCTGTAGTAAAAACCTGTTCTGTGAGCGAAAAATCCACACTATCCATATTAATATTATAAATGCGAAAGTGTGTCTGTCTGTCTGCTACCTTTTCAGGCCCAACAGTTAAACCGATTATGACGAAAGGTACGGAGTTAGCTTATATCTCGGGGACGGACATAGGCTACTTTTTATCCCGGAAAATCAAAGAGTTCCCGCGGGGTTCCTAAAGACCCATCCGCTCAACCGATTTGTATGAAGTTTGGTACCGAGGTAGCTTGTGTCCATGCATATTAATACGACTATAGACAACTTTCTATACCGGAAACCAAGCAGTTCCCACGGGATCTTCAAAAACTTAAATCCACGCGGACGAAGTCGCGGGCATCCTCTAGTTCATAATATTTCCCTACTAATATTATAAATGCAAAAGTGTGTCTCTATCTGCCTGTCTGTTACCTTCTCACGGCCAAACGTTTAACAAATTTTCTAAATTTAAAACAGAGAGAAAATCCAAAAATTCCCACGGGACTTTTAAAAAACCAAAATCCACGCAAACAAAGCGCGGACATTTATTTTGATCTAAGACGAATTTTTAGTCCATTAGTCTAGTCCGTCTGCCTCGGTTTAGTTTATCCCAAAAACTCACTCAAACCCAAAAAGCCCATTAAAAAAAATGAAGCTCTTTTGTCCTCTACTGCAGCTGTTTAACTATGTCCGTGCTAAATGGGATACCAACTAAAAACACACTTTGCATTTATAGTACCAAGTATGGATACGCAATTAGTTGGAATACCCTGAGTTCGTCACATATCTGGGGTTTTTAGTCAGCCTAAACTATAATTAGGTAATAAACCATTTATTAATTACTTGACGCCCGAGCCTTCACCCGCGTAAATTTAGTTTTTAAAATCTTATGCTGAGATTTATAGAGCGCACTTTGACTTTGCTTAGACTTAAGTTTCAGTTAAAACGAGACAGATTTATGCCAGCTGTATACCGCTGTCTCGCTTTAACAGCATCTTAAGTCTAAGCAAAGTCAAAGTGCGCTCTATTTCAGCCTTAGTGGTTACTCTTCGGTTTACCGGTATAAAAAATAGCCTATCCGTCTCCAGAATGCAAACTATCTCTATATCAAATTTTGTCAAAATCGATTGAACGGATGGATCTTTAAATATCCCGTGAGAACTCTCTAATTTTTCGGAATAAAAAGTAGCCTGTGCCCATCCCTGGGATACAAGCTACTAAATGTCAAAATCGGTTAAACGGCCATCCATGAAAAGATAGCAGACATGCAGAAAGACACCTTTTCACAATATTTAAATTACGCCCTCATTTTTAGCATACATCCTTAATGCTTTATTAAAAAAGTTTTTGTTAATAAACCAGGTTTATTAAGTTAATTAATTAGTACACAAGCCCTGCATCCTCGACACCGCAGGCGGCTTCGGTGTGTAGACTCCTTTAAAGAGTTTATTAACAAATGCAAATCAACTGCTTACCTTTCATTCCACTGTACAGTATAAAAACAATGCAATGGATTAAATTTTGTCTGCAAAACCAGTCCCCATCGCAGTTTTAATGTTCCAATGTACCTAACCACTAAAACTCTGATTTTCAATCGAGCCCAATTATATAAATTGGAGCCTACTAATTGTAATTCCACTTATTTTTCCATTGACAAAATTAAAAGCAGTATGAAAAACATTTCGAGCAAATGAAAACAACCATTAAAAATAATTTAGGTGTTGCGAGGTTAAAAACGCAAAAGAGTATTATTTAAAGTGAGATAGTGGATACCAAGACCAAGGACTTATCTTATGAAGAATGTCAAAAAGAAAGTTGGGATTGGATTGTATAGGGAGATAGATAGTTGGCTATGTCAATTGTAGGGACGCAAGCTACATCGGTTCCAAACATGCAATTCGGTTAAGCGGATGGGTATTTAGGAATTCCGTGGAAACTCTTTGATTTTCTGGGATAAAAAGTAGCCTATATCCATCCCCGGGATATAAGCTAACTCAGTACCAAATTTCGTCCAAATAAGAATATAAGGCTTTAACTTTGGAAAACCTACAAAATAAATATGCAAAACATAAACTGGCTCGTTATCGAGTCAAAAAGTTTTAGACATTAAAAAGTTCGACTACGTAATTATAATGACTAAGTGCGCTAATTGAGCAAATTTCTTATCTAACTTTTCCTTACGTTGTTTTAAAAGTTCTTAAGCGTAGTGCCTACTTACAAAGTTAAATGATTTATTTGAGAACAATTGACCAAAGATTTAACGGCATTTAGCTGTTTGGGTAGCTAAAGTTTGGTTCCGAAAGTAAATTAAAATAAAACACGAACAGAAAGGATTTTTATGCTAATATTTTTTACTGAAAAGTTTAATTTTTTTTTATTGCTTGATTTCTTGATCCATTTCGCCCACAATCTTGGTTCTTGGAGTGGACAAGTAAAGTTGTCCCATCTAATATAAATCATGGTGAATGAACCCAGTCAGTTTTGCCACAATCACTGCTGTTATATGCTACTATCTCTATGCCAAAATCAAGTCGATTAGTTGCTTAGTAAGGCTGTGAAAGATGGACAAACAGACAACATGTAATATCATCATAAAGAAATTAACGTAACAAAGTAAAAAGTAAGATGATATTATATGTGTTTTTCAGTCCTCGTAGTTAAACAAAAGCTCTCCTTTAATTAAACGTGATCTTGTATACGGAACTGTTGATATAACACAGTGGATATCTAGGCCACACTTTGCAATGAAATGAGTCTACGATGGAAATTAAGAGGGCTGACGTTTTATACATTAAAACTATGTTTAAACTCGTTTTATTTATTTCTTCTTGGCTTTGAAGTTAAACAATGTAAGCTGCGATTACAACTGTAAGTTTCACTCACGTAAGTAATCGTAGTTTACGGGATTAACTTACGAAAAATTTGCAAATGTAAAGACTATACTTAAGTACATTTTCATTAGTAAATTTGTTGTAAATAAATTAAAATTTCGTAAGGTGCTGACGTGAGTAAAACTTACAGGAACTACATGAAACGATTATAATCCATAACACACACATAGTTTAAATAAGAAAATGTGCCCTGTCTATAATATTATATTATATCTGTTTGCCTGTTATCTTCTGGCTCAACTATAGTGAATCGATTTTGACGAAAAGAGTGGCTTGTATTCTGGAGATGGCCACAAGATAGAGATGAATTCCCGAAAAATCAAAAAGTCTCCACGGGGTTTTTAAAAAACGTAAACCCATGCTAACCAAGATGCCGGCATCAGTCAGTAATGCATACACCAATGAATATAATATTCTTGAAGACGATTGGGATTTACAATTAAAATCAATAAGAGAAGATCGGATGAAAGACGATACGTTGAATAATTTATTTAAAACAAAAGTAAAGTATGAATAAATATTATGACTTCATTAAATTCGTAAAGCCAATGTCTTATTTCAGGTCTTTCAAAATGATAAATAACAATTAACTTACGGTAAAATAAGCAAGCTGAAAGCAGATGATTAAAAATATAAATATTGCTGTAATATAAACCGTTGATATGTCACAAAACAAAAGAAATAACTCTTAAATAAGATGATCGTGAACTGAAAAGTTATATGACTTGCAAACTTCAGTAGGTTCCTACTAAAGTAAAAAGGTGTGTAAGAATTTATCGAATAATTTACTTTGTTTTCAGCAGTTATTCCCAAACAATAACTATTAAAGTTAAAGTCAACGTCGTGAAGTACTTACATAGGTACTTACATAAATATTTTTCGTCTACAAAGTGAAGCTAAAGTTTTGAAGGGTTGCTTTTAGAATTTTTCCACTCAAAAAATCACAACAAGCTGTTTCTCAAAGATATATTTGCAGACTTTTAAAGAATTAGAAAACTTAGAATTTATGAAATAAGAAAAACTTGTCGGCAGCAAAAAATAATATACTTTTGTATTTCAAAGAGTTTTTTATTAAAATTACCGTAAACTTTTGACTACGAGACAACTAAAATGCCGTACATTCACGTAATTGTGACAAAATTACATGATTAAGTAAGTTTTACTATTTAAAATTCATGAGCGAGAGATATGCTCAAGATGTTTTCAGATTTTCTGCAAATCTGAATAATTTGAAAATCTTTGTTCGTGGCTTTACTAAACTTGGGTGTTTAATAGTTTTTACAGTATTATTATTATGAACGCTAACAACTCTAGCTTAATCCCTAAATGTCTAGCTTCATCAGTGGGTATTATAGTGAAAATAAACGTTCAAAATAGTCTCTAAAAATAGATACCTAAGTAGGTATAAGTTATTCTAAATTTTGCGCATGCTGTGGCCTTTAATGAATTGAGAATTTATCATTTTCCCTGAGATAAAAGTGCCTATGAATACATTAAGCAGGTATTCCTTAATATATAACATAAAAAAACAAATATATATAAAGAATGAATATATAGTAAATAGCGGGTTTGTACCATGTACCACAATTAGATGATGATTTAAAATTTTCGATATTTTTAACTAACTATATCGATATTATACGATAATAAATACAAAATTGAAGGTGTTAACCGCCATAACGAAATAAAAACGAAAATCATTTCCTTCGAGTTTATATCGAAGTAAGTAATTTATCCAACTTACCTCGCAAAAAGTTACGTATACGTAAAATGAAATGATCACTCGGGGCGGCACGTTCGCACCATGCCGCTACCGAACTGGCACTGCCTGATAAACTGTACAGCCACTGATAGCAGACAAGGCTCTATGCATCCCTTATTTTCTATTTTTTCAAGCATTTTCTTGACACTTTTGTATAGCTTAGAAGCTAGGAATCAAGTTTAGCCACCAAACACGAAACACGAAATACAAAATATTCAATGCCACCAAAGCATAGGCTTACGCCTTCGTAAGTATTATTGAGTAAGTATTCCGTGGTGAGGCCAAATTCCAAGTACCATAAGGAAAACAAGGAAAGTAATCATTGCATTCCTTCCTATACTTATCAAATAATATAACATAAATTCAAAATTTAAAAACCCCCGACACAAAACTCTCTAAAAAGTAAATAACTTTCAAACGGCTGAACCGATTTTCTTGGATTATAGTTAGAGAACACTCTCGATCAAGCTACCTTTCAAACAAAAAAAAAAACTAAATTAAAATCGGTTCATTCGTTTAGGAGCTACGAGCTACGATGCCACATATAGATAGACAAACACACAGATACACACGTCAAATTTATAACACAACTCTTTTTGGGTCGGAGGCTAAAAATCAGTATTTTTGAGCGACTTTAAAAAAAAAAAGAGAATGTGCTGAGATTTGTTTTAGAAAGGATAGAATAGGTATAAAGATTTTTTATTCAAATAAACTGCTTTGAATCGTCGCTGAATTTACCGCTGTTTGGAATGCCCTGCCTACAGAGAAGAACCAGCAAGAAATTCGACGGCTGCTCTTTTCAAATATTCAAATTCCAATACTACGCCATATAATAATATAAGTAATTGCAGTCCCGTGCATCGCTGGAGCAAGCTGCGAGACAATTCCACGCTCGTTTATCATTTACATAACTAATTATCGATTATGCTTTTTTATATAATATGCTAGGAGCATACCTATTTTGAATAGATAGAATAATATTATAATACTATTGCCCGCGACGTCGTCCGCGTGGATTTAGGTTTTTAAAGATCCCGTGGGAACTGTTTAATTTTCTGGGATAAAATGCCTATGTCAATTACAGGGACTCAAGCTACCTCGGTCCCAAATTTCATACAAATCGGTTAAGCGGATGGGTTTTTAGGAATACCGTGGGAACTCTGATTTCCCGAGATAAAAAGTAGCCTATGTCCGTCCCCGGGATATTAGCTAACCTTGTACCAAACGTCAGAATCGGTTAAACTGTTGGGTCATGAAAAGGTAGTAGACAGACAGACCGACAGACACACTTTCTCATTTATAATATTAGTATGGAAGTATGGATATGGATAGTCAATAGTCATACACCACAAAATGTTTTGAACTTTTTGTACTTTAAATAAGACATTTCAAAGTTTGCCTTCAGCCCTCGGCTATTGTAAGCCATCCATCGTCTCTCCCTCGTTTTACACAATATTGACAATGATTTATTAGTCTAATCTTTGAATTTGCAATATTCTCACACTCTGCTCCTTTATTGTTCGACCCAGTTTCCTCTTCTCTCGATCTCCGAATAATAAATTATTAATAAATTATTGTTTCCTTTAAAATTCAATATCACATAGATGACTGGCATATCCGTACTACTGCGTTACAGCCTAAGCTGCTATGCCTAGAAACTTGAAATTTGCGTTATTAGGTTTTCTATATATTTGTACGACTTATTTTGTTGCAAAGTAAAATGTGTCCGCTTGCATACTTACCTACCTGGTGACTATAGACTAAGAAGAGAATTGAAAAGGCTGGTCCAAAATACTGATCAAAATGTACGGGCTTTAGATATATTAAGTTTAGGAGCAAGCAAGAAATCTGAAATTTATGATGCTAGTAAATTAACCTATATTGGTTTAGGTCTCGGCACTTGGACTAGTGGACAGGTAGTTAACCCCTTCTGGTAAAGTCAAGCAAACTATTTAGTATGAAGCTGCAGTTAAATATTGCGTAAGGCATTTTAATAACCTACTGTGCCATTATCACAACTGAAATTGTAATTTAAAACGTTATAGCGGTTAACTTTAAGCTGTAATTGGAATAAGAACTACTGAACGATCTATTTTATTCGTATCGACATCAATACGAGTTAAATTTGCGTCCACAAAGCATTGTGGTAAGTCCTCATTGCCAGACCCCATTCTGGACGGCATTCAAGAGAACCACAACACGAATTTACGCTACGTGCCAATTAAAGCCTTTATTTTACTGAAAGATATCTATAAGTATTTCCGAACAAAAATTGCAATATTTGCGCTAGAATATTTTTGTTACTAATAACGAAATTCATACTATACTTAGTATCCACCGTACAACTTTCCTAAAATTATAAATGCGAAAGTGTATTTATCTTCCAGTTTGTCTGTTAGCTATTCACAACTTATCTGTTTAACTGATTTTGATCAAATGTACGGCGATATATAATATGCATCCTGAGAATGGACATAGGATATTATTTTTGTCCCGGAAAATCAAAAACTCCCACAGGATTCTTAAAAGACCTAAATCCGCCTGGATGACGTCGCAGGTATCATCTTTTTGGTATCATCTTAAAGGTATGATTAATTATAGCTTGCTTCCTGGGGTATATTGGATAATTTTTACTCCAGAAAATCAAAGAGTTCGGGATTTCAAAAAATCTAAATACAATACATGGACATCATCGAGTGCATATTTTATGCAAGTATGCTAGGTTGAACTCTCTTTTTGGGCAAATGCCTCCAACCGACTGCAACAAATTATTATTATTATTTGTTCTTCTTCAAACCACAACCTATTCATATCATTTCACTGATTTAAATAAAAATATACACGAAACTTCCTAGATCGGCGGTTAATAGAGACTACTAAATATACGAATATACGAAATATTTACGAAGAAGTGCTTTTATATGTTCATCCTATAATACCATTGAGTGGAATGTAGGAGCAAGCATACCTACCACGTTTCCAAATCAATATTGAATACAGAAATAAAATGCAGAACTTTTAACGCTTTTTTCTTCCATCCAAATCCAATTTTATGTGCTATACGTACCTACGGATTAAATGACGATTGACGAAGCTCACGGCAATGGATCGGATGAATATCGCGCTAAGCTCCTAAGGGAGGATAAAAATTTAAATCCCGGATAAACATAGAACGATTTCACTTCATCTAGTAATAACAGCTCTGTCTTGATTTCCGATGGTAGAGTCAGCACCAACACAAACAATATACCTAATTGTGATGGTGCCTATGTCAAAAATCCATTATTTCTTAGATTTTTTCCAAACGTAAAATTCACGTCCATTGCTAGTTTTAAGTTTCTAACCATTTGAAATTATCGATCTAACTAAAAAGTACGTCAAATGTTATTTGTGTACTTCATTGAATTAGCTAGTAATTTTAAAGGAACTAAATATTATAAAAAAGGAAATTAATTCCATGGAAAATGGAACTTTTGACTTTTTCATATAATTTACATACCTATACGAATGTATTATCTCTTCTACATTTCTAAATACTTACATTTCCTGACAATTATAAAATAAAGGTACCTGCTAAATGTTCTATTTAATTTATCTGTGTGAAAAGTTGAAATGGTTTTATTTTACAACAACAAAAACTTTTATAATGAAAATTAATTGAAAGTTCCTAACTACGAGTATAAACTGCCGAAATAATTTTAAATTTAATGAAAATGTCCACAGTGTCCAGTTTATTTGGAATATTTTGTATCATCAGGGCAATTTTATCTGTTTTCGGAACACATTATCGTTAATAAGCTTCGTTAAATTGTTACCATAACTATCATGGTTTATTTACAATATTCTTTTACAGTATTCTCGTTCTGATTATATACTTAGTATGTAAGAAAATTACTATTGCGACTTTTAATATTAAGTATTATATTCGACTGTGTAATCTACGAAACCAGGACATGTTCCTCCGACATCAATATTACAAAATACCCTAAAAATAACTAATAAGTAGGTATGTCAAATAAACACCATGTTTTGACCAAAAGTTTAGACATACTGACGGACGAACTTTATACAAAAAATAATTCTGAGAACTTCGTCACTTTGATCACTCTCGCTTTGATCCTGAATCGACGATATGTCGAATACTTATACTACGACCGCTATGGGTGACGTCAAACCAAAGAAAGATAGGCGATTAATAGGCTTCCTAGCGTCAAATGTAGGAACGTTTGTCGCCTGTCAGTGACATCGAAGCCTCGACGCGACGTTAGTTACAAGTTCCCTAACTGTCGTGAACTGTGCTCACGCAATTTCCTCATACATATTATGCCCGCAAATATATATTAACAAACAAGCTAGACCACTTTTGTCTAAGTTCAAAATTAAGCTCTTATTTTCAAAACGAAAATTAGCCTATAGGTTCACGAGACAAAGAAAAAGAATCATAAATTTTTGAAGGCCAGAAGAATACTTTCATGATCTAACTTTAGTATAGGTATATAATTATGTATAAGGTTTTAAAGTAGGTAATTTTCAAATTAACGGGACTTTAACTAACGTGATATGTTATTAAGGTCATTTTGACAGATAAACGTAACTCGGAGAGTCGGGTGTCACGTGTTTTACTCAAAAACTTTGGCACTCGTATATTCTTTATTTATAATTTACATTGCGAGTAATTCGATCCATTATATAATGCGTATTATGGATCATATTTATCATTTAACATTAGGTGACTCGTAGGCTAGTTAGCTGCATATAATATCTAGTTTCCACGCAAGCTATAGTATGAGCCATACATATCGTGTTTCGTTTTTAATGTGTGCTAAACATTGATTGATTGAGTAACCTGAGCTTTTGGAAGAGAAAAATATGCCCTCATTTTAGCATCAATCTACGTTACAAGATTGAGGGCACATTAAGATTTTAACTAATTTGTGCAATTTTAAGGAATAATGGTCAGGTAGAATAAGTATGTCTATTGAGCAGATCTTTACTAATTAATTATTTATTAGTGGCTTGTGAGTGAATATCGCCTGAAGTTTCAATTACACAGGCTGCAATCTATACTAATAAATAAAATTGGAGTGTCTGTCTGTAATTTCGAAATAACTACCGCAATTAAGGTCATATGGTTATTTGAACGATACTATAACTGAATCACACGTTTTTAAAATTTTTGTCTGTCTGTCTGTCTGTCTGTTTGAAAAGGCTAATCTTGGGAACGGCTGAACCGATTTTGACGGGATTTTCACAGACAAGTAGAGAATTGACCAGGGAGTAACATAGGCTACTTTTTTAACCGACTTTCAAAAAGGGAGTTGTGTTTTTCTACCTATGTACACCGAAATCTCCGGGATTTCTGAACCGATTTGCGTCATTTCTTTTTTAATCGATAGAGGAACTTTGCGACATTGTTTCATAAAAAATTTGGAGTCCAACTCCTCAATCCTGATGCTGCAGGGTATCTGACCAATCCACGCGGGCGAAGCTGCAGGGTATCTGACCAATCCACGCGGGCGAAGCTGCGGGCATCAGCTAGTGTGCAATAAACGCACATAGTAGCAAAAATGTTGGGCACAGATTGACAACACCTCTCACAGACTTGTTGCTCTAGTGCAAAGCAGCTCTAAGCTATCGCTTCATTTGCTAAGTTGCTGATTCTTACCAGTTTAGACGTGGGGAAGCTTTCAGGTGGCTTAGAATTCTAAATACAATAATTTGAGCATTTCATAGCTAACATAGAAAAAGTAGAGTCTTGTTCAACTTAGTAGCTGCTAGAGCGGAGAGATGCTCAGGTGATAGCAGCTAATGTGCTTTCAGCCTTTTATGTCGTACATCACTGACTTTGCCGTATCCAAATATAAAGAAAAAATTAAGAGATCCTGACATTTTTTGGAAAGACCCTGCAAATGGCGCAGCAATATCACCTAAGCACCAAAATCTCACACCCCAATCCTTGATTATTTGAAATTGCCACTAAAAATGGAAATTACAGTCGCATGTGACATCTGGACGGCTGGGGAGCACCCTCGCCCTTTAATAGACAATAGTGCAATCCGAACGAAATTCTTTCAGCATTAAGGATCGTGATCCACCAATCCATTCATGCGAGCTAAAGCTATTTTATTTTATAGTTCAACGGCTTATGGGAAAGACGTATATGAAAGCTAGCCGTGGGTTCAAATCCCACCCGCTTGACATCTACGCACACACAAGCTTTACGCTTTTAAAAAATATCGTAACTCAAGGAACTGTTACTCTATTTAATTCCTCTATTGTCAGCAGGTTAGTAGAATAAATAAGAAAAAGTAATAAAAAAGTGGGGGGAGGGATTATTTTTTTAATATTAATAATAATTTGTTCAGGAAATAAGAGCTACTTACTTGCCTTTCATGATTCTAGGTCAACGGTAAGTACCCTCTAGGTTTCTTGACAGACAGACAGACAACAAAGTTATCCTAGGGTTTCTTTTTGCCTTTTGAGGTACGGAAACCTAAAAATGATGACGTTATCAAATTTTTATGACCATACGACTTCCGGACAACATCAAAACTATATCTTTGTGAATATTAATTAACTCAGAATACATAATAAGTAGTAGAGTCAAATCGCGGTCCTCATAATATTTGGCAATTGAAATTCCTTTTGCGGTTTATCTATTATAATAACCCAAATT
The DNA here is from genome assembly GCF_905333055.1 of Maniola jurtina. NCBI lineage: Eukaryota > Metazoa > Arthropoda > Insecta > Lepidoptera > Nymphalidae > Maniola > Maniola jurtina. The sequence goes on along the minus strand of NC_060040.1, from coordinate 8,092,946 downwards.
CTAATTATTTGGTTTGTGTAACTTGTAATATTATTGTTATTGATGTTATTGAATACATGATTTCACAAACATATTGTCATTCGTTTGGCACGAAATCAATTTGAAATACGTCCCATAGGTCCGTTGTTTCTATTGGTTCTTCCTGTCCGTTCACTGCACAGATTTATCAAATAAACAACACTGAACGTCAATCACTAATAACATGGCGTAATAGAATTCATCCGAAGCGCGCTGCTTCGCATAAATTAAACACATTTTCATATATTTTCACTCTGTGTTCTTTACAACAGAGTTACTGAACAAAACGTATACCTAATTTATGTCTTCGGAAATTGCACGTAAAAGTATATTTTGAATTAAGTACCAAGTTACTTTTATGTTTAAACGCACTATAGTTAGCCAAGTTTTATTTAAAAATTCCGGAAATAAATCATGACTATGTATCTTTGAAAGTTTTCGTTAGACATTGAGTCCAGTTAGAAATCCATGAAATTTAGGTCACGTGTTTTTCTATTCTGTATCGAATGCGTGGCTAACTAATAACGAGTATCTAACACTTGGCAGTTGGCCAACATTAACATAGTAGCGTATTTTATCGACTTTATATGGCCAAATTAAATATCTCTGCCTGACAGGTAGCGTAGTAGAAATGTAAGACTTTTTGAATTGTACGACTTCGACTAGTTTTTAATTATTATCTATGGACATTTGACATTGACATTACATCAGTTTGAACTTTGACTTGAATTTAAACGGTTTTGTGTTTTGCATAGATTAGTGTTTTGTAGTACCTAACTTTGAATTATGACTATAGAATGATAGAATTACAGTATTCTTGAGTGCTTTTATTGTGTACCTACCTAATTATTCCTTCAGCACACAATTTGAACGAAATCATGAAGCATATTTTGTCTATTTAGATGTCTCCAAGAAGAAAAGTCTCTGTGCGCCAATTCGAACTCTTGGTCGAGTTTGCAAAGACCCATCGCGATATTGCGATGGGTCATTTCATTGGATCAAACATGGTTGGGACATCGTATTGAAGATAGATATCCCCATTGGGCGCTGATATGTACCCGTGGCATAAAAATGCAGAGCTGCTAGGATCTGCAATAAATATAAAATCCAATTTTTGTGTTAAATTAATCTCAATATTTTCTTCCTCAATATAAATATCAGAATTTTATTTTTATTTGTTATTTTATTTTGTACCAGAAAGTTGTAACAATTTAAGAGACAAAGAAAGTAAAAGTGGACAGGGAAGCACTCTATAAGAGATCTCTACCAGTGACCCTTGGCAGTGCGAGAGGTTGTAAAGGGAGTAGAATAGGTACAAAGATAGGAAATAGGTACTTTAGTTCGCATTGAACTTAAGGTAAGTCTCATGTAGGTAACATGAGACTTACATTAAGTTCAATGCGAACAGCTGTCCTTCGTCGAGCGGCTTGGAGGTGAGGCCCGAGTTCCTCTAACACCTGCTGGTAGCCAGCCTTGCTCAAACGAAAGTTCGCAATGAACTCTGTTTCTGGCAGCTCCATTGGGTTATACATATCGCGCAGCCTGCGCCTGTGGACCCGTAGCGCCTTTTGTTGGCGCTGCTCTTCAGCATGCCCCATCAATACGGCACGAGCCATATTTTTTTTTAAATTATTATCTACAACATTAACATAACCACAAAATATAGTACCTACTTGCTTACAAAATAACAATAATTTAACTCCGACGAACCAACCTTACTTTATACTAGCTGATGCCCGCAGCTTCGCCCGCGTGGATTGGTCAGATCCCCTGCAGCATCAGGATTGAGGAGTTGGACTCCAAAGTTTCTCTATCGATTAAAAAAGAAATGACGCAAATCGGTTCAGAAATCTCGGAGATTTCGGTGTACAAAGGTAGAAAAACACAACTCCCTTTTAGAAAGTCGGTTAAAAAAAGTAGCCTATGTTACACCCTGGTCAATCCTCTACTTGTCAGTGAAAATCCCGTCAAAATCGGTTCAGCCGTTCCAAAGATAAGCCTTTTCAAACAGACAGACAGACAGACAGACAGACAGACAAAAATTTTAAAAACGTGTGATTCAGTTATAGTATCGTTCAAATAACCATATGACCTTAATATGGCGGTAGTTATTTCGAAATTACAGACAGACACTCCAATTTTATTTATTAGTATAGATTACTTAGGTACCTTTTTACAACTAATAGGTAAGTACCTAGGTACTAGGTATCAATTTTTTATTATAATATATTTTTCTGAAAAACCGAGCGGAATTCAGCCGATTTGTAATTAATAAAAATCCTTCGAAATTAAAACATCTCTACATTCGTTGAGATTGCTAAAAAATTATTACCTCTATAAAACGGACGGATTATAGTGGCGAGTCGCAAAACACTGGTCCCGACTAGTTGTTAAAACGATCGTAGCCACCTAATAAAGTTTCTAATTACAAACTGTCATTTTTGCTTAGTGAATAGAGTTTTAAAAACTATCGATACGAAAACATACGTGAAAAAGCATTTCCGGTTTCTATTCCATCCCATTAATGGCTATGATCGAGAGTCATTGTCTATGACGTCATCTTGGTTAAAAACTGACGTTAGCGAATAGAAAATTTGAGTTTGACATTTAATTATTAGAAATTTTCACGAAATTAGTGTGCCACTGAGATACAGCATAACCCTGCAGTTCAGAGTTTTCGAAAATTACATTTGCTTAAATGTTTTTAATTAAAAAAACATATCTGAAACAAAATCTTAAAAAATACTTATGAAATGCTAGTAAAATGCAATAATACATTTGATTGTTAACAATGTTGAATTGGATACGTGACAGAGTTGTTATAATATATTATAAGTAATTTATTCCATTTTAAAATATACTACCTACAGCCAAATGAAATTTCTCCCTTTTTGAATTCGATTAAAATGTTATATCCACACAAAAACCTTCAGCATACCCACCTACATAGGTTCATTTCTATACATGGCATGATAAATGATTTACGAGGTCGGTTTCTCGTTGGTTTACAAAGGAATTTGTTAGGAATTCCAGAGGAAACTTCGGTATTCTGAGAAATGGAGGCATTGTACGCACGCACGTACATTTTTTGATGTGCGTTTATGTAAATACGTAATAGAACACAATGGGTGATTTCAGCACATTGTACCGGTTTGTACTATAACTGTTGTTAGAACCTTGTCATGTAGGTACGTGCTAGCCTGAATTTTCGTGTACTGAAACTACGTCAAAATGTACATAATAAATGAGTGTATGTTTCCTAGCTAACCCACCCCGTTGTCGCTCGGGTGGAATGTTCCAAAATCGGTGAGGGGGATGGGATTTCTGAAAATCCTGAAAACACATGTTTAAGGTGTAGTATATTATAATGTTATGCGGGTATTCTAGGAAATAATATTGTAGCTGTCAATAGATGTAAGCAGTCCCTAATAAACCGTTGTTGCAACTCGGCGTTTTACTTCGATATATTACAGTGGCGCAGTCGAAATAATAAGTTTTTCTTAGTTTTAAATGTCGGGCAAGATGTCGGTCGGCAAATTAGGCGAGTTTAACCTCAGTTCGGGTACGTGGAGTACCTATATCGATCGAATGGAGCAATATTTTCTTGCCAACGACGTGAAACCTAACCTACAAGTACCTACGTTGCTCGCGTGTGTAGGTGACGCAACATACGAACTGATGGTGGATTTGTGTTCTCCAAAGAAGCCTGGTGAGATGACATTTAGTGAATTGGTCCACCTAGTGAAAAAACACATTCAGCCAACGCCATCGATTCTCGCGGAGAGATATAAATTTCGGAAACGAGTACAGGCTCAGAGCGAATCGGTGGCTCAGTTCGCAGCAGCTTTGAAACACTTAGCCAGAGATTGCGATTTTAAGGATAACCTAGAGGAGAACTTGAGAGACCAGTTTGTATGTGGCCTATACAGTGAAACTTCACGACAAAGGTTATTCTGCGAGGATAGCGTGACCTTCGCGTCGGCCTTCAAAAAGGCCGTTGCGTTGGAAGCAGCCGCGAATGACGCTGCGGCAGTTGAACAACGGACGACGACGGACGGCGCGGTGCATGCGGTGCACGCGCAGGGGGCGCGCCCACCGCGTCTCGACGGCGCCGCGCGCGCGGAGTTGCGGCGGCGTTACGAAGGTTCTGGAAGTAGGGGCCGTCATGCAAGTGGGCTAAATAATCGACAGAAGATCGGAGCGTGTCTGTGTTGTGGAAGCAGAGACCACACTAGGCCGGACTGCCGCTATCAGAACTTTACTTGCAGGGTCTGCCTGAGGCCTGGACATCTGCAGCGCGTATGCCCTAGTGCGGGACGGAAAGCGGAGGGTCAAGTCCTCCGGCTAGATACAGCACATCGAGTGGAAGGGATAGAACGAAGCGGTGACAGTGACGGCGAACGTGAGAACTCGGCTGGGTATTATGATGACGAAGGAGTCGGAGGCCCCAGCGGGCTGTACATGGTACGACTGACGGGATCTGATCCGGTAGTGGCCGAAGTGACCGTGGCGAATAGACGGCTGGCCATGCATGTGGATACCGGTTCGCCTATATCATGTATAAGTGACAAAATATATGCGGAGATGTTTTCGAAATACAAGGTACATAATAATAGTTACAAGCTAAAAGGCTATGACGGAAGTGATATTAAATGTGTCGGTTATATCATAGTGCCCGTTAAGTATGGCCTTATCAGTGAAAACCTTAAATTATACATAATTCTTAAAGGCGCGGTGCCTTTGCTAGGCAGGGAGTGGTTAATAAAGTTGCGTATGAGTATTACGGTGCCTAAATCGGTCCTCGCTATCGGTAAAGAAAAATGTGGCGGATTCGATAAAAATAAGTTTATAAGTGAGTACCCGGGAGTGTTCAGTGGCAAGCTGGGCCGGCTGCGCAGCCAGTGCGCCACGCTGCGCGTGCGGGAGGACGCGCGGCCGGTGTTCCGGCGCGCGCGGCCGCTCCCGCTCGCACTGCGCGGGGACGTCGACGCCGAGCTTCAGCGCATGGAATCTGCAGGTATTATAGAACCCGTACCATCCTCAGACTGGGCCTCGTGTTTAGTAGTAGTTTTAAAGAACAATGGTTCCTTAAGGATTTGTGGAGATTACAAAAGCACGGTAAATCCGATGCTCGAAATTGATAAATATCCGTTACCTAGGTCCGAGGTATTGTTTAATAACTTAAACGGGGGGAAAAGGTTCACTAAAATCGATTTATCGGAAGCGTATAGCCAGGTAACCTTAGATGAGTCCAAGAAATATACCGTCGTTAATACCCACCGGGGTTTATATGTTTACAATAGGCTGGTTTACGGATTATCGTCAGCTCCGTCGATTTTCCAGCGTATTATGGAGCAAGTGGTAGCTGGGATCCCTAACGTTTCAGTTTTTTTAGATGACATTCTTATTACCGGTAAAACGGAAGAAGAACATGGAAAAAACTTACATGCAGTGTTTAAAATGTTGGAGGAAGAGGGTCTTACAGTCCGGCAAGAGAAATGTTTTTTCTTTGAAAAAGAAGTCAGTTATTTGGGGTTTATTATATCGGAACACGGGATTAGGACGGACGATAAAAAGATTGAAGCGGTAGTTAGGGCACCGAAACCGAGTAACGTGTCAGAGTTAAAATCTTTTCTCGGAATGGTTAACTTTTATTCTAAATTCATTAAAAATATATCTATTTTATTAGCCCCTCTATACACATTGTTAAAAAAAGGTGTCGAATGGAAGTGGAGTGAGGAACAAGACAAGGCGTTCCAGGATATTAAGGTAGCTCTAACCAGTTGTCCGGTTTTGATGCATTACGACGAGCGGTTACCACTTATTGTGTCGTGTGACGCGAGCGCGCGCGGGGTGGGCGCGGTGTTGTCGCAGCGCGGGGAGGACGGCGAACGGCCCGTCTCATACGCGTCTCGCACGCTTAGCTCGGCGGAGGCTAACTATAGTCAGATCCAACGGGAAGCACTGGCGATAGTATTTGCGGTTAAAAAATTCCATACGTATCTTTACGGTCGTAGGTTTATTTTGCGTACTGACCATCAACCGTTGATAGCCATTTTCGGTTCAAAAAAAAGACATCCCGCAAATGGCGTCGGGGCGGTTAATTCGATGGGCTATTTTACTGTCGGGTTACCAGTACGACATCGAGTATGTTCAATCTAAAGAGAATAACGCCGATGCCTTATCTAGATTACCAATACAAGCACCGGGAGGTAATAACGACGCGAACACGTTTATTCAATTTATTGAAAATAGATTCCCAATTGATTCGAGTCAGATTAGGATAGAATCAGCAAAAGATAAATATATATCTAGAGTGTTGGAGTTTGTGAGGACGGGCTGGCCCAAATCGGGTTTTAAAGAAGCGGACCGAGAAATGAGCGCATATTGGCGGCGTCGCGAAGAGCTATATGTCGAGAATGGATGTTTGATGTGGGGCTGTCGCGTGGTCGTGCCCCTGGCGCTGCGGCCCGCGGTGTTGGCCGAGCTGCATGGCTCACATTTAGGTATGGTTAAATGCAAAGGGCTCGCGCGAAGCTTTGTGTTTTGGCCCGGTCTAGATAACGACCTGGAACGGATGTGTTCAGCGTGTCGGACGTGTGGAGACGTTGCGGATTTGCCACCGAAAAGCCCATTGGTGCCGTGGTCGTGGCCGTCCAGTCCATTTGAGCGGGTTCATATAGATTTTTTTGAATTTAAAAAGGTTTCCTACTTAATTTTAGTTGACGCACACTCTAAATGGCTCGAAGTCGTACCTATGTCTACTACGACTGCGGCAAATACGATCTTAAAATTGAAGGAGATATTTTCCCGTTTTGGACTTTGCAAGATCCTGGTAAGTGACAACGGCCCGCAACTGTCCAGCGAAGAATTTTCTTCATTTTTGAAAAACAATGGTATTAAACATATTACGTCCGCGCCATATCACCCTTCTTCTAACGGAGAAGCGGAAAACGCTGTTCGAACGGTTAAAAGGGCTCTAAAAAAAGCGGAAGCTGAAAAAATTAACAAAAATAGTTTTTTGCAAAGATTTCTTCTTGATTACCGTAATAGTATCCATGGTACTACCGGGGAAACACCTGCGAGATTGATGTTTGGACGTCACCTTAGATCGCGGTTAGACCTATTAAAATCGGGAGCTGTGGAATCGGTATCGGATCGGTTGCAAAAAAGAGCACTGGCAAAAGGCGGAACTGAAAGGGTTTGGGTTGAAGGAGATAAAGTATGGGCTCAAGACTTTCGCAAGAATAAAAGGTGGTGTACAGCGATAATTAAGAGTAGGAGGGGACGAAATATGTACGAGGTTGAGACTGAGGATGGTTTGCGATGGACGCGACATGCAGATCAATTGCGTTCTAGTTCGGCGGAGACCAGTCGAGATTCGACGTCGAGTAACAGTCGTGGTCACCCTACGGTATCTGCTCAAGCAGCGTTAGCTGACTATGATAGCTGTTCGTGTTCGGGTAATGAGGTTGACGACGACGGGGGCGAATCTCGTACTGGAACATCCCCGGTGCTAAATAAACGGAACCGACGCCGACCAGTTCGGTTCGGTTATGATAATATTATTTGAACATTGTAGTTGAATTGCATTTATGTATTAAACCTTGTATTTAAATATTTAGGTATGTTAATTAAGTTATAGTTTTGAGTACTTTTTTTATAGTGGCCTACGGAATGTTTAATTTTAAGTATACAAGTAAATAATAGAACAGTAAAAATGTACCCATAATAAAGGGGGGGATAGTGTAGTATATTATAATGTTATGCGGGTATTCTAGGAAATAATATTGTAGCTGTCAATAGATGTAAGCAGTCCCTAATAAACCGTTGTTGCAACTCGGCGTTTTACTTCGATATATTACATAAGGATTTTCGGAATTTCTGCATTTTTAACCAAAACTCAAATTGGATATTATCTAGTACATATTTTAATTACAATAGAGAAAAAAAATATATAAGTCATGAATAATGCCCCTTCAACTAAGCGAAAACTTCGTAGTAGTAGTGGGTAAGAAAAATTTGAGCTAAGGATCTCTCAGATTTCAATCCACTTCTAAACTGTTGAGCTATTGAGGCTTCAAATTGGTTGGTTGCAGAAATGTTATTAATAGAATAAGAAAAAAGTTGCCTTGAGACCTTATTATCAGAGAACTACATACAATAGGTACTATTAATAATGTGCCTAACATGGCTATGTCCGATTCCTTGTACACTAACGTTCCGTTGTCCATCTCATTCGAACGTCAGACAAGGAGCCTCTAAACATTTATCACATAGGGGAGCTTAATTATAGACCCTGGACACGACATTGGCACATACCTACATGTTACATTGATTAAACTGGCTAGGGCTAGCTTAGTACAGGAACAAGATTTAAGTAAATTGCCTAAACCTAGAGGAGAGGGTTGTTATGCATCGCATTCATAATCACAATCGCAATTTAAAGTTGAAGATGATTGTGATTTTGAGTGGCTTATAAGAATTGTGAACTTACACTAGCGGCACGCTATGATGGCCGGTTTGACACATTACAATAGTGATGTGGAATGTCAATTTATTCTCGAACAAAAAACAATTAAGTTTTGTTTTTGTACCTGATTAAATAGGTTTAATAAAACAAAAATGTATATGTTTATTTAATTTATTTGAACGAACTGAATATTTGAACGAAAATGAATATACATACTTTATATGCACACAAGAAACATATGAATACAAAAGATACCAAAAAAGGTGCCACAAAAGGCCATAATTAATCAGATTCGTCCATACTACTATTTTCACTGTCGTCACTGCTATCATCACATACATTAATAATTATATGTTCGTTTTCTATAATATTATCTATTTTCACATCTCTTTCATAATCTTCCCTTATTAATTTAACAGTTCTATTCACAACCTTTTCCCAGTCTCCTTTAGTCACATGTTCACAAGCTTCTTCTAATAATTTTAGCATTTTTTTTGTGGTAAATGGGGGTTCTGTATTGTGTCTTGCAGCATATCCCTTAATTTGAGCCCACACCAACTCAATCGCATTATACTCACAATGGTAAGGCGGTAACCGTATAACTCTGTGCCCATGTTCTAATGCTATTTCGTCAATGACGTATCGGATCTTGGTTGGTTTGTTTTCTTTTAAAAGACGTACTAATTCCGCTTTTAACATATTCATGTTTGCATCTACGCCATTTTTACGAAGCCATGCGACGATATCAGCTTTCTTTTGGGATTGGGCAGGTGGCTTGTCAATTTGCATCGAGTGGTATGGGGCGTTGTCCATAATTATAATAGATGGTTCAGGGAGGCTACACAACATTGAGGTAAACCATTCAGTAAACTTTTCTCCATTCATGTCTTCATGATAGTCTCCAGTGGTTTTTGACGCAAAAGCCATGAGAGAACCTTCGACAAACCCGTTGATGGTTCCGGCGTGACAAATTATAAGTCGCGATCCTTTTCCTACAGGAACTTTGGAAGTAGATGCTGCTGTGTCATCGTTCCAAGAACGGCCTACAGTATGGTTAGCATTAAGCCATGTTTCATCCAAGAACACAACATTTTGCCAATTTTTGATTTCTTTCACTTGCCGTAAAAAAGTATACCTTGCCATCGCTATATCAAATCTTTCCATCAATATTTTGCGTTTGTTACATTTTTTGTATCGAAATCCAATGGTCTTCAAAATCTACGTTAAAGAACTTTCCCCACCGAAGAATAATCCAGCTTCCTTCAGTGAATGCACCAACTTTTTTCTTGTTGGATACTCCTTCTGTAAATAGTAGCCGTAAACATATTGTCTTCGGATAGCATCGGCATCAAAGCTATCGATGCCTACGACTGGTTTTGCTCGTTTTCTCTTTTTTGGTGTGTGAAGTTTATTTTCTTCTGTGCCAGTCTCGCCATATTTTTTTTTAGTTATCCGTCTAACAGTTCGTTGTCCAATATTAAGCGCATCAGCTACGCGTTCAACCACTGACGTTATAGGTAAAATTGGCCCTCCATTTTGAGCTTCACGATCGAAATAGTTACGAAGGCGTATTACGAACTCACGTGTCTGACTATTTAGAACAGTTCTCTGCGTACGTTCGGTCATATCGACGAAATCCACAACAAAGGGCTTGAACAGAGTCCAAATTAACGAGCAAGGGTCAACAGTAATGCAGTATCAATATTTGAAATCCAAAGCCAGGTCAAAACTATATCACAATCGCATTGCACTGACAGTTTATACTTTTCGAAGCAACGTCAATTCGAAACTGCTTTGTTTTGCATTGAGCATTGACGCGAGTTTGCCGGAGGTAGTAGTTGTGCTAGCCAGCGATCCTATGTGACGATCGTATTAGATTCCATTTTTAAAAATTTATTGATATTTTTTTGCGATTTCAGAGGTTTGTCCACATAGTGAAAATTGTTCATATTCACAAGTACATTCACCCCTTAAATGGTGCAAACTGATTTTTCTACACTTGTATACATTTAAGAAATCAATTTAATAAATAAATTTTGAGTCCTAAACCTAAAACTACATTCGATAAAATTTATGAATCTCTGCACATCACTATCGTCAATAAAGTAATACAATTATTTCTTAGAAAGTCATTGATTATTTCCTTCAAAGTCGTTATCAATTAATACGGAACTTCATGAGCGGACAAACGTCAAACCGGCCATCATAGCGTGCCGCTAGTTTAATTACAAATCAAAATGTTATTTTTAAGTTGACAAGCGGCTTGTATTAAAATGTAAGCTAGATAAAAAAATAATGAATTGTGAGGACTTTGTGGAATATACTTCGTTTGCACATTGTTAAATGTTACGTTTTTAATAACGAAATATCAGGCAAACCATAAAGAATTTTTTTAAATAACGTGAAATAGGTACATAATACTATCAGAAATTACGAAACTGGCAGGATTCGAACCTGCGTCTCTTGAAGTGTAGGAAAAAACAATCATGAGAATTCTAAACTATGAAAACATGTGGAAGCTTACTTCAACACAGAAGAGGTATATTGCATTAAAGTAAAAAAAAAACTATTTAAAAACTATAAATGTTCAATAAAATTTCCACTAAAGGTAATAATATTATTAATAATGAGTATGTACCTGCCTATATTAATCACTTAAAAAAGCTATCAAATTTCGTACTCTACTTTAATTAATTTACTACGGAGATATAAATGGCCATTGAAACTGCCCCACAATGCAGTCACTTCCCGGGTAAATTTTTTTGGCAGGTTAATTGAAAATGTTTGTGTTGGTACACGGTAGAATGCGTTATCATTATTAATTATCTTAATTAAACGTATATATGATTAAGGCCCCATGAATTGAAAGCGAAATATTAAATCTTATTGCTCGTGAAATAATGATAAAAAATTTTCAAAAGAAAAATAAAACCGACTTCAAAAACCACAAACACTAAAAAGTAAAAAATAACTTTTATTTAGCTACACATGTAATGTACCTAGGTATGAAGTCGAGCTAGGTATTAAAACAAAATTAGAAATCCAAGAGTGAAGCTCGCCCGACTTCATACCTAGGTACATTACATGTGTAGCTAAATAAAAGTTATTTTTTACTTTTTAGTGTTTGTGGTTTTTGAAGTCGGTTTTATTTTTCTTTTGAAAATTTTTATTTGACAATTTTTAGTGGCCCCACTGTACTATAATATGCTATGCCCAGTTAAAACCCTACTGTTTACTAAGCTATTGCACTGATCGCGAGCAATTTGCTCCTATCTATTGAGGAGTTCTGTTCTCCATCTCCGAAGATATTCATCAGATCTTCACCAAATTTATATGGGGCCACCTACACAGTATACCCTTTCAGACAAAAAAAAAATTTTCCAAATCGGTCCAGGGGTCTTTGAGTAATCGGGGAACATACATAAAAAATAAAAAAAATAAAAAAAAAAAGATTCCGACGAATTGAGAACCTCCTCCTTTTTTGGAAGTCGGTTAAAAATTAATATAAATAACCTTTGCGAACAGTGAGTAATATTAATATTATCTCTTAGGCGCAATCTCCACAGGGCGATACCACAGATCTACGATATAGTATATCGTTAAACTGTGGCGATACCATCGCGGCGATACGGCGAGTGACTCTAGAATGGACAAGTATACTGTCGCGGATTCGTCTCGTCTCGTCGTCAAGGCGAAAGTTTGTATTTGTTATGTATGTGCGTGTGTATATGTTTGATACTCTTTCACGCAAAATCTACCGGACAGATTTGGCTAAAATTTGAAATGGATATAGCTTATACCCTGGCTTAACACATAGGCTACTTTTCTAGTTCAATTATATTTGAATCTTTAAAATACTGAGAAAATCACAAATCGTCCTAAATCTTAAGACAGTTAAACAACTGTGCTTATTGTGATCAAGCATAACTTACTCGTACATGACTCACAGTACATCTGTTGAAAATAGCGACCTGATGTTTTGTCCCGATGAAACTTTCGAACGCGATACAGCCATTTCGCCTTGTTTATTGCTATGCAATTGCACTAAAATCGACTGATAGCTATTTTGTATGGAATTTTATAGCACTATTCCGGATGCTAAAGTTTACTGATGTATAGATCATTAGTTAGGAATTGAATAGATTTCATTGAAATCAACGAAATGGTGTTTCTCATTCCGGCCGATTAACGATTTGTGCGTTAACTATTCATTAACAAATTTAATATTTATATACTTAGGTATTTAGACTACTGTGGAAATTTTTTGATTTTCTGGGACAAAAAGTAGCCTACGTCTCTCTCCAGGGTTTTTACATATATATCTATGTAAAAAATCACGTCAATCCGTTGCTCCATCGCGAAATGATTGAAGAACACTCAACAAACCATTTAAACCAACAATTAAACACACGTTCGCATTTATATCACTAATAGGTAGTAGGTAATACACAGCAATGCGATTATTAGAACTGTAGTGTTAAAGATTTTTTTGTAACATAAGCAGTAAAACTTTTAAATTTCTAAAAGATTATTATTTGCTCCAAGTCGGAAGCACTGAACGTGAAATTGGTTGGACACGTGTAACACTGGCTAAGCTTAAGTTGCAATGCTTCGTAACTTTATCATGGGCGGATTTCCCAGAGTTTAGGATTTAGCTAAAACTGACTCAAGTAGGTACCTACCTATTAGTCTTATGTGGTAGATAATGTTATCTGCTTCGTTGGTCTAGAGGTTTTTTTTGTATGCTTCGCTGGCAATCCACTGCCATCATCACTTACCACCAGGTGAGATTGCAGTCAAGGGTCTTGTATGTGAATAAAAAATATACGAAATCTGTGATGATCTCAACAGGCTATACCTATACCTACTAGAGCTCATTAGGTAATCCATGTTCTAAGTTTCAGGAGTTATTGAGTTGAAGTTAGTTGTCTGTTTATTAATTCACTATGTCAGAAGATAATATGCTTTAGCTAGGTACGATATGATAAAGTTTGTTATAACTAAGCACCAGATACCCCAGGGATGGCATTATCGTGGAATTCCCTTCCACTAATAAATTTATGGCAACGTCGGCAAAAACTGCTTGTAACCGAACAGGAAGTTTGTCTTATCTTTGGTATAACTTAACATTATGAACCCTAATACACTAGTAATACACTAATAAACTATGCAATAATCACAATAACAACAAAACTGACACGCCACTAATAATCCAGCAGTTTAATTTTTATTTCAGCACGAAATTAACTCCTAAATAACAAAGAAAAGATTCAAGTCTTGACCAAGCATCACACTCAAATCTATATTGAGTTTTATATATAACTAGTGTTTTGCTCGGTGCGCGAGCTGCTAAAGCAGCTCGCGTGACGTGGTTAGGTTTTATTTTATTATATTTAACCAAATTTATTTATTAAGATACATAATTCACCCCGAAAACCCCATGAAACGACACCCATTTCTATTTTTTTGTAGAAAATGTAAGTCCGCCATCTTGAATTTGAAAATGAATGTCATCATCAAAATCAGCACCCTGGAAAACCAACAACGACATCCATTTCATTTTTTGTAAAAAACGGGGTAGTTGAGGTTAATAAAGTAGGGTGCGTGGGTGCGCGGACCACTAAAGTGGTCCGCGAGCATGCAGACTTTGTTCCACCGAGTAGACCTTCGGACCCTGATCATCTTTTGCCAAGAAACCACTCTTCCATCTTTTATAGCCTCCGAGATAGACACCGACGAAATTTGTACGGCGGCCATCTTGTTTTTCCAAAATTTTCCACTTTTTCTATTAATCGTTTACTACATTCTTTAAAGATTGCGAGTTTCAACGAAATCGGTTGGAAAACAAAAGAGTTGCAAAAATCACGTCGGCCGCCATCTTGTTTTTCTGAAATGTCATAATTTTTCCCTACTCATATTGCACACCCAAGCATATCTCTCATACATCAATGTATCGTTTGCCGTCTCTTTCTAGGAGAATGAGACATTCAATGAGTCAGTGAGTCAGTGAGTGGTAATCGAGCTATATATAGTATAATAACTAGTTTTTGCTCGGTGCGCGAGCTGCTAAAGCAGCTCACGTGACGTGGTAAGGTAAACTTTATTATATAAAACCAAATTGATTTATTAAAATACATAATTCACCCCGAAAAACCCCATAAAATGACAGGCATTTCTATTTTTTGTAGAAAATGTAAGTCCGCCATGTTGGATTTGAAAATAAATGTCATTATCAAAATCAGCACCCTGGAAAACCCTGAAAATGATATCCATATTATTTTTTTGTAAATTAGGATAATAATTTAGTAGGGTGCGTGGGTGCGCGGACCACTAAAGTGGTCCGCGAGCATGCAGAGTTTGTTCCACCGAGTAGATCTTCGGACCCTGATCACCTTTTGCCAAGAAACCACTCTTCCATCTTTTATAGCTTCCGAGATAGACACCGACGAAATTTGTACGGCGGCCATCTTGTTTTTCCAAAATTTTCCACTTTTTCTATTAATCGTTTAGTACATTCTTCAAAGATTGCGAGTTTCAACGAAATCGGTTGGAAAACAAAAGAGTTGCAAAAATCACGTCGGCCGCCATCTTGTTTTTCTGAAATATCATAGTCTTTCCCTACTCATATCGTGCACCCGAACATATCTCCCGAACATCATCGTATCGTTTATTGTTTCTTTCTAGGAGAATAAAACATAAAATATTCGCCATACAAAATGTATGGAAAAATAAATTCCGCCATTTTGAATTTTTTTTCTATTCATCGAGTAGACCTTTGGATCCTGATCCTCTTTTGCCAAGATACCACACCTCCATCTTTTATACCCTCCGAGCTGGACGCCGGCGAAATTCGTATGGCGGCCATCTTTTCTTCGCCATTTTGAATTTTTTTTCAGCTTTTTGGCAATTGGATGACGTCATGAATGACATTTGGTCGAGCACCCCCCACCTATCTTCAATACCTTGAGCGGACCCTTCACCCGTCTCCGACATCCTCAATCATCAGCTTTCTCCATAATTTTGGCTTACTAAGTTTTTGTTTTCTATATAACACCATCAGTGAAAAAAAAATTTTTCATACAAAATTTTACAGGAGTTTCTTAGTTGAAAATCTCGAAAATCTCCCCAAAACTGGCAACACCGGTTGCATATCTCCATACTGCCAGCCGAGATACACAATCGATTCATACATACTGACTTTCCAAAATGTTGCCAACTGCCTCAAAAACGTGATCAAAATTTCGAAAAATTAAAAAAAATACAAAATGGCCGCCAACTCGTTTCACAGAAAGATTTTACACGGTTTCATAATTTTCCTATTAACTACAGGATATACCGCGCCCGATGACGTTTCAATCTTTCCTCTCGCTCGCACCCACGCGAAAGGGGATACCGTGAAAAAGACCGTGTCGAAAATCACTTTTACTTTGATAAATTCCAGTGTTGCCAGTCTCCGGCAACAAAAATACCCAAATGTCATTTGTACGAGCAAAACACGTAATCGCTCATACTCGGATTTTTCAAAAAGCCCGTATTTCGATTTTTTACAATTTCCCGAAAATCTTGAAATTTCCCCAAAAAATGGGGTAATTTTTTTCCTCCAATCTATACCTCGAGCCTATACGTACAATCGCTTCATAGAAGCCGAATCGCTCCGATGTTGCCAACTTTGAGATATTTAACTTTTAAAATTGCGTTTTTTCATACCTCTAACATAACGGCCGCCATGACAGCCGCCATCTTGAATTTTTAAAAATCACTCCCATTCTGTCAAAATACAGGATAATTGTGGGCGAAACACGAAAAAATAATTATCCTCGACTACCCCGTCTCGGATCTGTGGCGCCGCGGTTCGGGGTCGAAAAATCAAAATTTTCAAAACGCTGCGGCTCGGCCGCCATCTTGTTTTTCCAATTTTTTCTACATTTTCTATTAACCGTTTACTACTTTCTTCAAAGTTTGCAAAATTCGACGAAATCGGTTGGAAAACAACGGAGCTGCAAAAATCACGTCGGCCGCCATCTTGTTTTTCTGAAATGTCATAATTTTTCCCCAGAGGGTTCCCGAAACCAAACACAACTCCCCTACATCATTATATCATTTTCCGTCTCTTTCTAGGAGAACAATTATGTCAATGAGTGAGTGAGTCAGTGAGTGGTAATCGAGCTATATATAGTATAACTAGTTTTTGCTCGGTGCGCGAGCTGCTAAAGCAGCTCACGTGACGTGGTAAGGTTAACTTTATTATATAAAACCAAATTGATTTATTAAGATACATAATTCACCCCGAAAAACCCCATAAAATGACAGGCATTTCTATTTTTTGTAGAAAATGTAAGTCCGCCATCTTGGATTTGAAAATAAATGTCATTATCAAAATCAGCACCCTGAAAAACCCTGAAAACGATATCCATATTATTTTTTGTAAATTAGGATAATAATTTAGTAGAGTGCGTGGGTGCGCGGACCACTAAAGTGGTCCGCGAGCATGCAGAGTTTGTTTCACCGAGTAGACCTTCGGATCCTGATCATCTTTTGCCATCAAACCACTCTTCCATCTTTTATAGCCTCCGAGATAGACACCGACGAAATTTGTACGGCGGCCATCTTGTTTTCCCAAAAAATTCCACTTTTTCTATCAATCGTTTACTACTTTCTTCAAAGATTGTGAGTTTCAACGAAATCAGTTGGAAAACAAAAGAGTTGCAAAAATCACGTCGGTCGCCATCTTGTTTTTCTGAAATGTCATAATTTTTCCCTACTTGCTTCCACCAGCCAAACACATCTGTCCTACATTATCGTATCGTTTTCCGTCTCTTTCTAGGAGAATGAGACATTCAATATTCGCCATACATTTTCTATGGGGAAAAAAAATCCGCCATTTTGAATTTTTTTTCTATTCATCGAGTAGACCTTCGGACCCTGATCATCTCTTGCCAAGAAACCACACTTCCATCTTTTATACCCTCCGAGCTGGACACCAGCAAAATTTGTATGGCGGCCATCTTTTCTTCGCCATTTTGAATTTTTTTTCAGCTTTTTGGCAATTGGTTGACGTCGTGAATGACATTTGCTCGAGCACCCCCCACCTATCTTCAATACCTTAAGCGGGCCCTTCACCCGTCTCCGATATCCTCAATTATCAGCTCTCTCCATAATTTTGGCTTACTAAGTTTTTGTTTTCTATATAACACCATCAGTGAAAAAAAAAATTTTCATACAAAATTTTACAGGAGTTTCTTAGTTGAAAATCTCGAAAATCTCCCCAAAAGTGGCAACACTGGTTGCATATCTCCATATTGCCAGCCGAGATACACAATCGATTCGTACATATTGACTTTCCAAAATGTTGCCAACTGCCTCAAAAACGTGATCAAAATTTCGAAAAATTCAAAAAATTACAAAATGGCCGCCAACTCGTTTTGCAGAAATAAATTACA
Organism: Maniola jurtina; assembly: GCF_905333055.1. Taxonomy (NCBI): domain Eukaryota; kingdom Metazoa; phylum Arthropoda; class Insecta; order Lepidoptera; family Nymphalidae; genus Maniola; species Maniola jurtina. Next base: position 8,075,015 of record NC_060040.1, on the reverse strand, counting down.
TCGTTGTACAACTTTCCCATTAACTACAGGATATACCGCTCCCGATGACGTTTCAATCTTTCCTCTCGCTCGCACCCACGCGAAATGATCGTCCCTGAAAAAAGACAATGTCGAAAATCACTTTTTTTTTATAAATTCCAGTGTTGCCAGTCTCCGGCGACAAAAATACCCAAATTTCATTTGTACGAGCAAAACACATAATCGCTCATACTCGGATTTTGCGAAAAGTCCGTATTTCGATTTTTTACAATTTCCCGAAAATCTTGAAATTTCCCCAAAAAATGGGGTAATTTTTTTCCTCCAATCTATACCTTGAGCCTATACGTACAATCGCTTCATAGAAGCCGAATCGCTCCGATGTTGCCAACTTTGGGATATTTAACTTTTAAAATTGCGTTTTTTCGTACCTCGCAAAAAACGGCCGCCATGACAGCCGCCATCTTTAATTTTTAAAAACCACTCCCGTTCTGTCAAAATTCAGGATCATTGTGAGCGAAACAAGAAAAAAAAAATTATTATCGATTTCCCGTTTCGGATCTGTGGCGCCGCGGTTCGGGGTCGAAAAATCAAAATTTTGAAAACGCTACGGTTCGGCCGCCATCTTGTTTTTTCAATTTTTTCGACATTTCCCATTAATCGTTTACTATTTTCTTCAAAGATTGCAAAATTCAACGAAATCGGTTGGAAAACAACGGAGCTGCAAAAATCACCTCGGCCGCCATCTTGTTTTTCTGAAATTTCATAATTTTTCCCCAGAGGGTTTCCGAAACCGAACACAACTCCCCCACATCATTATATCATTTTCCGTCTCCTTCTAGGAGAACAATTATGTCAATGAGTGAGTCAGTGAGTCAGTGAGTGGTAATCGAGCTATATATAGTATAATAACTAGTTTTTGCTCGGTGCGCGAGCTGCTAAAGCAGCTCACGTGACGTGGTAAGGTAAACTTTATTATATAAAACCAAATTGATTTATTAAAATACATAATTCACCCCGAAAAACCCCATAAAATGACAGGCATTTCTATTTTTTGTAGAAAATGTAAGTCCGCCATGTTGGATTTGAAAATAAATGTCATTATCAAAATCAGCACCCTGGAAAACCCTGAAAATGATATCCATATTATTTTTTTGTAAATTAGGATAATAATTTAGTAGGGTGCGTGGGTGCGCGGACCACTAAAGTGGTCCGCGAGCATGCAGAGTTTGTTCCACCGAGTAGACCTTCGGACCCTGATCATCTTTTGCCAAGAAACCACTCTTCCATCTTTTATAGCCTCCGAGATAGACACCGACGAAATTTGTACGGCGGCCATCTTGTTTTTCCAAAATTTTCCACTTTTTCTATTAATCGTTTACTACATTCTTTAAAGATTGCGAGTTTCAACGAAATCGGTTGGAAAACAAAAGAGTTGCAAAAATCACGTCGGCCGCCATCTTGTTTTTCTGAAATGTCATAATTTTTCCCTACTCATATTGCACACCCAAGCATATCTCTCATACATCAATGTATCGTTTGCCGTCTCTTTCTAGGAGAATGAGACATTCAATGAGTCAGTGAGTCAGTGAGTGGTAATCGAGCTATATATAGTATAATAACTAGTTTTTGCTCGGTGCGCGAGCTGCTAAAGCAGCTCACGTGACGTGGTAAGGTAAACTTTATTATATAAAACCAAATTGATTTATTAAAATACATAATTCACCCCGAAAAACCCCATAAAATGACAGGCATTTCTATTTTTTGTAGAAAATGTAAGTCCGCCATGTTGGATTTGAAAATAAATGTCATTATCAAAATCAGCACCCTGGAAAACCCTGAAAATGATATCCATATTATTTTTTTGTAAATTAGGATAATAATTTAGTAGGGTGCGTGGGTGCGCGGACCACTAAAGTGGTCCGCGAGCATGCAGAGTTTGTTCCACCGAGTAGACCTTCGGACTCTGATTATCTTTTGCCAAGAAACTACTCTTCCATCTTTTATAGCCTCCGAGATAGACACCGACGAAATTTGTACGGCGGCCATCTTGTTTTTCCAAAATTTTCCACTTTTTCTATTAATCGTTTACTACATTCTTCAAAGATTGCGAGTTTCAACGAAATCGGTTGGAAAACAAAAGAGTCACAAAAATCATATAGGCCGCCATCTTGTTTTTCTGAAATGTCATAATTTTTCCCTACTCGCCTCTCCCACCCGAACATATTTTCCCTACATTATTGTATCGTTTTCTGTCTCTTTCTAGGAGAATGAGACATTCAATATTCGCCATACAAAATGTATGGAAAAATAAATTCCGCCATTTTGAATTTTTTTTCTATTCATCGAGTAGACCTTCGGATCCTGATTCTCTTTTGCCAAAAACCCCACTTCCATCTTTTATATCCTCCGAGCTGGACACTGGCGAAATTTGTATGGCGGCCATCTTTTCTTCGCCATTTTGAATTTTTTTTAAGCTTTTTGGCAATTGAATGACGTCATGAATGACATTTGGTCGAGCACCCCCCACCTATCTTCAATACCTTGAGCGGACCCTTCACCCGTCTCCGAAACCCTCAATCATCAGCTCTCTCCATAATTTTGGCTTACTAACTTTTTGTTTTCTATACGACACCATCAGTGAAAAAAAAAATTCTCATACAAAATTTTACAGGAGTTTCTTAGTTGAAAATCTCGAAAATCTCCCCAAAAGTGGCAACACCGGTTGCATATCTCCATACTGCCAGCCGAGATACACAATCGATTCATACATGTTAACTTTCCAAAATGTTGCCAACTGCCTCAAAAACGCGATCAAAATTTCGAAAAAATAAAAAAAATACAAAATGGCCGCCAACTCGTTTCACAGAAAGATTTTACACGGTTTCATAATTTTCCTATTAACTACAGGATATACCGCTCCCGATGACGTTTCAATCTCTCATCTCGCTCGCACCCAGGCGAACCGATCGCCCCTAAAAAAGACCATGTCGAAAATCACTTTTGCTTTGATAAATTCTAGTGTTGCCAGTCGCCGGCGACAAAAGTACCTAAATGTCATTTGCACGAGCAAAACACGTAATCGCTCATACTCGGATTTTGCTAAAAGTGCGTATTTCGATTTTTTACAATTTCCCGAAAATCTTGAAATTTCCCTAAAAATGGGGTAATTTTTTTCCTCCAATCTATACCTCGAGCCTATACGTACAATCGCTTCATAAAAACCGAATCGCTCCGATGTTGCCAACTTTGAGATATTTAACATTTAAAATTGCGTTTTTTCGTACCTCGAACAAAACGGCCGCCATGACAGCCGCCATCTTGAATTTTTAAAAACCACTCCCGTTTTGTCAAAATACAGGATAATCGTGGGCGAAACCAAAAAAAATAATTATCCTCGATTACCCCGTCTCGGATCTGTGGCGCCGCGGTTCGGGGTCGAAAAATCAAAAATTTTAAAACGCTACGGCTCGGCCGCCATTTTGTTTTTCCAATTTTTTCCACATTTTCTGTTAACCATTTACTCCTTTCTTCAAAGTTTGCAAAATTCAACAAAATCGGTTGGAAAACAACGGAGCTGCAAAAATCACGTCGGCCGCCATCTTGTTTTTCCGAAATGTCATAATTTTTCCCCAGAGGGTTTCCGAAACCGAACACAACTCCC